>NW_007377498.1:163563-193433 GCF_000475195.1 Diaphorina citri
TTATTTCTGTGGAAAGATGGCAAAACACGATAACCAACATTTTTCAAATTTTACAGGAGAGCAAAAAAACGTTTTTTTCAACATGAAAATATTTTTATCTTTTTTTTAATTATACTTACAATATTCATTCTTGGACTGTAATATAGGTAAGAAAATAAGGTATTAATCTGTTTAAGAATAATTTCTTCGTCATTACCAGGAACTGAGATAATAGCCTTTTAAAAAAAGATATCTTATTTTGCCATCTTCCATTTTCAACGTAAAACGCATTTTTGAACGATTTTTTAGGGCAAAACAGGATCCTGTTTTGCCATCTTCTATTGTCAACGTTTAACACACTTTTGAACGGTGTTGGAGGCCAAAACAAGATAAGTGAGTCCTACAATATAAGCTAAACTCGCACTTACCCCCCCGGGGGCTTCGCGTGTTCGCTACGCGGGGTTGCGTATACGGTCGCGCTGCGCGCTCCCGGGGGCTTCGCGGGGTTGTGCATGGGGTCGCGCTGCGCGCTCCCGGGGCTTCGCGGGGTTGTGCATGTGGTCGCGCTTCGCGCTCCCTTGTTTACGGTCGCGCTGCGCGCTCCCGGGGGCTTCGCGGGGTTGTGCTTGGGGTCGCGCTTCGCGCTCCCTTGGCTTCGCCCCTGAAAACTAATATCGTCCCTGAGTCTTGTCTCGAAGAAATGAAAACTGAAAACTAAAAGCGAGAGCAAAATATTAAACGTAGGAAAAGTTTTGCTGGCCTCAAACCTTGTTCCCTGTGTATTTCTTATGGGGGGACTAAAAAACGTCAATATCTCGGGAACGGTTTGGAATTTCGGGATTTTCCGATTTTTCCCAGTACCTATAAAAAATAAGGAATCCAATGGTGAAAACCGCATCTTCCTAGCTCATCTAGAAGTGGGTTAGAATTAGTATGAGTGAGTGAGTGAGTGAATCAGTCAGTCAGTCAGTCAGTTACACAAGGGGCTGTATATATTTAGGATTATAATAGGTAAGTAGCAAGTACATAATATGTACATATTTTATGTAAATAGAGTAATCCGTATACCCAGATAAGACAAAATGTAAACTGGACATTTAATCCATATTATACTTACATTTACATATCTACCTAATATGTAGAATTATTATTATTTTATCTCAAGTAATATGTACATAATACCTATATGTATAGTTATAAATATTATAATTATCTTTATCAGAATATAATTCCAGATAATGAATACCGCATGATTCTATTAAAATATTAATTTACATAAAATCTGTAAAATGTATCTAATGTCAACAGGTAAGTCTTAGGATTAAAAATTGAACAGTTTTATTCAATAAGGGACTAAGCCGGATTGGGGGCTTTTTGCATAAATAAATTGAAAGTACAGTAGAACCTCCATTATTTCAAATCCAAAATCCATTGTTTTTTTTCTATCTCGTCAGATCTCGTCAGAGGAAAAGATCATAGAAAATGATCATTTCAACTACCCCCAGTCCCAATTAGTTGAAATAATCGAAATTTTACTGTATTGTGCTCGGTTCTAGACAATCCTGGATACTTTGAACTTTAAATCCATCATCAATCTCACAACCGTTTTCAAACAATCGCTTTCAACAAGCAGATTTTATAGTACAAATCCTCTCCACTTTTCGAAGATTCATCAGATTTATCACTATTTCCAATCCATCTATCATTTTTAGCTTTTAATTCCCATTCGAGCAGGATAAACAAGGTGTATTCCATTCTATCGCGATTTAATTGTCGACAAATCAATGGATCCACAATAGCTCTTACAATGGTACATTGTAAAGATCTACATACAGGGTGTTCACCCTCAAACTGCTCAATAAGAAACGCGAACCCATTCGATTTGGCACTGAAAAACACATAAGAGAAAATGCTTCTTTTTTAGTCCAAAGAAAGTGTACCAGGGACTTGAATTTATCTATAAAAAGTCTAACAAACTGACTCTACAGGTTAACTTCAAACAGACAATAGATCAGTTGCGCTTACTTGTGTGATGTTTCAAAGTCATAGAGCAGGAAAAATGAGGACCAACGGAATTTTTCTTTTTCTAGAAGGAGTAAAAAAAACTCGATTCAGTAAATAAGATTAAAAAAATCGTGTTTGAGTTTTTTTTTTTTTTCCTTCTTCTTCTTCTTCTTATTTTTTTCCTCCTAGGTTGGCGTGTACACTGGGAGTTTCAAGTTTATTTATTGGGTATTGGTTTGTTAAACATCTCTCGGGCAGATATACCAACATTATGACTGGTAAATTGGTTTACGCTATGGCGATAGAGATACCATCGGACAAACCAGAGAATGGTACCAAATTACCAATTGAATTCGTATTTGAGCGAAATGAACCGATTCATTGCTAATTTCAAGTGACTCGATAACTCGACAAAAGGAGGAGGGAGGTTGAGGAAGGGAGGGGAGGAGAAGGAAGGAGGGGAAGAGAGGGAAGAACGGATGGGAATATGGGTAGGAAACTAACAGGAAGAGAAGATGAGGGCAAAAGGAGGGAGGGGGAAGCAAAAGGAGAGGGAGGGATGTGAGAGGAGAAAGAGAAACAGAACATTGTACAAAATAGCACTTCAGAATAATTTTTTACCAAATTTATACAAATAGGGTGGAGATGTCCCATACGGAACCCCTGAACAAAATCAGGTCCTTCGAACACCTTGCACATAATGCACACGTAAGAATAATAAGGTGAAGGTGTCTAATATCGTAGGTACCCCTGAACAAAATCAGGTTCCTAACAAAACCATACGTATTAGGGTGAAGGTTTCTAATGTCGTACCCCTGAACAAAATCAGGTCAATATAAAACCTTGCACATAAGTATAGGTAACAAGGTGGAGGTATCTAATATGAACACCCTTAAAAATTGGGCCCTATTTTATGTAATTTATACATATTTTTCTAACCATCATCACCAGTTTTACTGTTGTGCAAATATCCGCTAACAAATTTGCAAATAATAATAATAATAATAACAACCCAGCACGAGACATTTCAAACAAATGAGAAAATTTTACAAATGCAAACAAACTAACAAAGGCGTAT
This sequence comes from Diaphorina citri, assembly GCF_000475195.1. Lineage (NCBI taxonomy): Eukaryota > Metazoa > Arthropoda > Insecta > Hemiptera > Psyllidae > Diaphorina > Diaphorina citri. Next base: position 166,625 of record NW_007377498.1, read on the forward strand.
TAAATAATTATTTATTTAAACCTCTCGAAAGATTATGCATAACAATTCGAATAAATAAATAATTTGAAAATAAATAAAAAATAAAATATTCAACCCAAGAAAATACAATCATAAATTACATTAAACTAACAAATTATTAAAAAAAAAAAACTATCACAGGAGCTTAGGTTTTTAATGGGGAGTGCCAAGTTGCTGTAATGTTAAGTATGTAAACAAAGCTATACATAAAATTATAATAGGTAAGTAGTAGGTACATAATATGTAGATACAACATATTTTATGTAAATACAGTAATCCGTATACCCAGATAAGACAAAATGTAAACTGGACATTTAATCCATATTATACTTACATTTACATATCTACCTAATATGTAGAATTATTATTATTTTATCTCAAGTAATATGTACATAATACCTATATGTATAGTTATAAATATTATAATTATCTTTATCAGAATATAATTCCAGATAATGAATACCGCATGATTCTATTAAAATATTAATTTACATAAAATCTGTAAAATGTATCTAATGTCAACAGGTAAGTCTTAGGATTAAAAATTGAACAGTTTTATTCAATAAGGGACTAAGCCGGATTGGGGGCTTTTTGCATAAATAAATTGAAAGTACAGTAGAATTCCCTAAGGACAGAAGTTGGCATCAGGTGTGACTTGGCCTTTTGAGAGGACAAACATTGGTAAGTAATAGAAATAATTAATATGTTTTATTAATAAAAACAACTATTGTTTTTTTCAGAGTTTCAGGCATTGAAAGTAGTAAATTCTCACTCTCAAGTCAGACTGAAATCAATTTTGACCAATCAGATGTTTGGAATTGATGCTCCAATCACTTAGGGCCAGGGTACTTTGGTCATAAAATATGGGTGTTCGTTTATAAAGGCGGCAAGTTTGACTACTATTTCAGGGTGTACCCAGGCGCCTTCGACGACCCTGTACATCGGATTATTTGCATTTCTCCAGTCTCTGTACATTTACTTTACTCTGTGTACCAGAGATACACAAATACTCTTTGCCTGTGATTATACGTACACTATGTACACCAGTGGTGTGAGGTCAGATTTTTAATAGGGGAAACTATAAACTCATATACCAGGCATGTCAAACTCAAAATGTATAGAGGGCCATTTTTGATATTTGTTGAACATTGGCGGGCCGCAGGTATTCACTTTTCAGCAACTCCCTAAGGACAGAAGTTGGCATCAGGTGTGACTTGGCCTTTTGAGAGGACAAACATTGGTAAGTAATAGAAATAATCAATATGTTTTATTAATAAAAACTGTTGTTTTTTCAGAGTTTCGGGCATTGTAAGTAATAAATTCTCACTCTCAAGTCAGACTGAAGTCAATTTTGACCAATCAGATGTTTGGAATTAATGCTTCAATCACTTGGGGCCAGGGTACTTTGGTCATAAAATATGGGTGTTCGTTTATAAAGGCGACAAGTTTGACTACTATTTCAGGGTGTACCCAGGCGCCTTCGACGACCCTGTATATCGGATTATTTGCATTTCTCCAGTCTCTGTACATTTACTTTACTCTGTGTACCAGAGATACACAAATACTCTTTGCCTGTGATAATACGTACACTATGTACACCAGTGGTGTGAGGTCAGATTTTTAATAGGGGAAACTATAAACTCATATACATAAGCGGAACAAATTCCCTGACGACTCCTTGTTTACAAATTCCCTGACGACTCCTTGCTTACAAATTCCCTGACGACTCCTTGTTAACAAATTTCCTGACGACTCCTTAGTAAGTATTAGTGGATTCCAAGACCACCAGAGCGACATACCGTAAATGGGCTTATTTTTTTGGATTCCCCTTTTGAAAATCTCACTCCACGTCACTGACGTCTACTAGATATGCAATATGTTATACATATGTATATTCAGATGCAGAGAAGACATTTTTCAAGTCGTTCTTTTATGCATAATTCATGTGTGTAACACATACTTCCCTCATTCCGTACGGGAGCCAACGAGTTGAGTCCTGATGCTTTTAGGTCCACATAACCAATTCAGCCCGCTAAGTGGAAGGGTTCACTAATTCACTTACGGATTGAGTCCCAAAAACTCCCATTTTCACAGGTCCATCACAAACAAATATGTTTTCAACAGGTAGGTATTCCTTTGACGAGTCGGATCCTAAAAAGTTCAACTAACTCATGATCGAAGTCATACATAAGCGGAACAAAATCTTGGAACTCATTTTTACAAATTCCCTGACGACTCCTTGTTTACAAATTACCTGACGACTCCTTGTTTACAAATTCCCTGACGACTCCACCTCCACATGTTTACAAATTCCCTGACATTCCTTAGTAAGTATTAGTGGATTCCAAGACCACCAGAGCGACATACCGTAAATGAGCTTATTTTTTTAATTGGATTCCCCTTTTGAAAATCTCACTCCACGTCACTGACGTCTACTAGATATGCAATATGTTATACATATGTATATTCAGATGCAGAGAAGACATTTTTCAAGTCGTTCTTCTATGCATAATTCATGTGTGTAACACATACTTCCCTCGTTCTTTGCGGGAGTCAACGAGTTGAGTCCTGATGCTTTTAGGTCCACATAACCAATTCAGCCCGCTAAGTGGAAGGGTTCACTTACGGATTGAGTCCCAAAAACTCCCGTTTTCACAGGTCCATCACAAACAAATATGTTTTCGACAGCTAGGTATTCCTTTGACGAGTCAGATCCTAAAAAGTTCAACTAACTCATGATAGGAATTACACACTTCGTACACGAATCAATTATGTAGTCCAATCAAAAATTCAGACTCCAATGTAGGATTCGAACCTACATTAATTCAAAGTGTCGGCCGGGATTGGAACTGTCAGTAGCAGAGGCATCGAGAGTTCTCGGTTCGTAGCAAGTAGGAGGCAAGATATTTATCTGATCAATTCCAACCTTTAACATGTTGTATATTAATGAGGAACAGAGATTGGTTTGTTTAGGGGTGCTCAAAGTGGGGTCATTAACGAGCGGTCATGGACATTTACAGTCACCAAATTTGGACACCCCCAAGACCCCGTGGAGAGCTAAATATTGTACGTTCAAATCTTCAAATCATTCTTCTTTTTCCTCCTCTTATTCTTCTTCCATCAGGTTTTTTTTTTTTCAACTCTTCGGCCCGAAACACGATTGACCTTGCCAGCAAAATTTCACGCTGAGCAATTCGTTGATTTTGCTAGTATTCTTCGATGGTTTTTGTTTAAACCCATCGTTTTCCTCTTCTTCTTCTTCTTCTTCTTCTTCTTCTTCTTCTTCTTCTTCTTTGTATTTTTCTTCTTCCTCTTCTTCTTCTTCCTCCTCCTCTTCTGCTTCTTGGTCTTCTTCGTCTACTTGTGTTGTTTGGTATTTGATTCATCAGTGTTCACATTCTTTCAACCTTTAACATGTTGTATATTAATGAGGAACAGAGATTGGTTTGTCTTAGGGGTGCTCAAAGTGGGGTCATTAACGAGCGGTCATGGTCATTTACAGTCACCAAATTTGGACATCCCTAAGACCCCGTGGAGAGCTAAATATTGTACGTTCAAATCTTCAAATCATTCTTCTTTTTCCTCTTCTTATTCTTCTTCCACCACTTTTTATTCTACTTCTCTGTTTTTTTCTCCTCCACTTCTTCTTCCATCAGTTTTTTTTTTTTTTTCAACTCTTCGGCCCGAAACACGATTGACCTTGCCAGCAAAATTTCACGCTGAGCAATTCGTTGATTTTGCTAGTTCATATTAAGAGTACCTTTAGCCAGGAGCACACAATGTGGCGAGTCGGATAATGTAAATGTTGTTCGTGACCAGAAGGAAGGAAAGAATCAAAGAATAATGAGGGTGTTTTTATTGAAACAATGTGTTAAAAAGGACTACTGGGCTACGGTCAATTAATTTATGATCTTTAAGGGGTTTGGTGTAGGGTTACCCTTCAAGGTCGTCGGTACTTTGAAATAAAAATATTACGTAATAGATATATACAATTGAAAATTAATTGCACTTGTAAGAAAATTAGCACTTGAAAATAAAAATTATTGTAAGAAAGAGAAAAAAATTTGATTATCACTAAAAATACTTCAGGTTAGACAAAAATAACAGTAAGTGAAAAATTTTCAGGCAAGTTTAAATTACAAATGCTGCAGTTTTCTGTAATTTGTGTACATACATGTTTGTATATCACCACAGTAAAAATATTTGATTTGATTTGATTTGACTAGGAGCAGCCACTCGCTATCAGGATAAAAAAGAAAGATGACAAAAAACAAAACACAACCTTACACAAAAGATGACAAAAGACAAAAAACTTCAGATTTGAATTTTTTACAACTTTTTACGTAGGAATCGACCTTTTATTCATAATTTTTACCCAACTGCAACTCCTCCATTTGAAGTTGACATTTTCCTACGGGACACATTGAAGCTGAACACCCTGTATGTATGTGCACAGTTTACTTGTACTAGAAGTGCTTAAAGCTTAGAGGTCATCTGATGTCACAAGGAGGAATTTCACCATCGGGTCAAAAGCTACGCTGGGGTCAGCACCAATTATTCCATCATTTGTTTGTTTCTTTTCCACGGTGTTTTTTTTTTTAAGAGGTTTGACAGAGGGAACTTTAACTGCTATGGTCTTATCGTCCCGAAATCGAAGAGAGAAGGAAGACAGGATCAGCTCATTCCCAAATTCGGCACTCCAATGACCAATATCGGACCTATGTAATTTGAGCTACAAACAAACACAGGTGTAAATTAGTATTGAACTCCACTGAAAAATAGGCATATTTTATTCAAACATTTCACAACACCAATTTCAAATCCACTCATGCATTAACACCAACTTCTTCGCTCATTAAACGAAAAACCTCTCTCTCTCGAGTTTAGTACAAAACATACAAAAGCGGCTGATGGGGGTTTTTTCCTCAAGCCATTCCCAATACAAATTTCCTTCCACTTTTTCCACATTTTTTCCTGTTTTTTTCACATTCTCATTTGCAGAGTGCTTCAGTCTTCGCTCATTAAACGAAAAACCTCTCTCGAGTTTAGTACAAAACATACAAAAGCGCTGATGGGGGAGTTTTTCTCCTCAAGCCATTCCCAATACAAATTTCCTTCCACTTTTTCCACATTTTTTCCTGTTTTTTTCACATTCTCATTTGCAGAGTGCTTCATAATTTAACCCAAATTATATGGGGATATATATAATTTATCCGCAAATTATATGACGATTGGTTTGTTAAACATCTCTCGGGCAGATACCAACATTATGACTGGTAAATTGGTTTATGCTATGGCGATAGAGATACCATCGGACAAACCAGACAATGGTACCAAATTACCAATTGAATTCGTATTTGAGCGAAATGAACCGATTCATTGCTAATTTCAAGTGACTCGATAACTCGACAAGGGGGGGAGGGAGGTTGAGGAAGGGAGGGGAGGAGAAGGAAGGAGGGGAAGAGAGGGAAGAACGGATGGGAATATGGGTAGAGAACTAGCAGGAAGAGAGGATGAGGGGAAAAGGAGAGGGAGCAAGATGAGGGAGGGAGGAAAGAGAGATGAGAAATAGAACATTGTACATAATAGCACATTGTCATAGATTCATAGAATATTGTACATAACAGCACTTAGAAATTGTTATTTTATCATGTTTTTATTTATACCAAAGTTATAAAAAAAGGGTGGAGATGTCCAATACGGAACCCCTGAACAAAATCAGGTCCCTATTAAACCTTGCACACAATACAAAAGAATAATTAGGTGGAGGAATCTAATATCGTACCCCTGAACAAAATCAGGTTCCTTACAAAACCATACATATTAGGGTGAAGGTTTCTAATATCATACCCCTGAACAAAATCAGGTCAATATAAAACCTTGCACATAATACTTACACATAAGTACAGGTAACAAGGTGGAGGTATCTAATATGAACACCCTTAAAAATTGGGCCCTATTTTATGTAATTTATACATATTTTTCTAACCATCATCACCAGTTTTACTGCTGTGAAAAAATCCGCTAACAAATTTGCAAAAAAAAAAATAATAATAATAAATAAATAATAATAATAACCCAGCACGAGACATTTCAAACAAATGAGAAAATTTTACAAATGCAAACAAATAAACAAAGGCGTATTAAATAATTATTTATTTAAACCTCTCGAAAGATTACGCATAATAATTCGAATAAATACGTAATTTGAAAATAAATAAAAAATAAAATATTCAACCCAAGAAAATACAATCATAAATTACATTAAACTAACAAATGATAAAAAAAAAAAAAAAAAAAAAAAAAAAAAAAAAATTTTGCCATCTTCCATTTTCAACGTAAAACGCATTTTTGAACGATTTTTTAGGGCAAAACAGGATCCTGTTTTGCCATCTTCTATTGTCAACGTTTAACACACTTTTGAACGGTGTTGGAGGCCAAAACAAGATAAGTGAGTCCTACAATATAAGCTAAACTCGCACTTACCCCCCCGGGGGCTTCGCGTGTTCGCTACGCGGGGTTGCGTATACGGTCGCGCTGCGCGCTCCCGGGGGCTTCGCGGGGTTGTGCATGGGGTCGCGCTGCGCGCTCCCGGGGCTTCGCGGGGTTGTGCATGTGGTCGCGCTTCGCGCTCCCTTGTTTACGGTCGCGCTGCGCGCTCCCGGGGGCTTCGCGGGGTTGTGCTTGGGGTCGCGCTTCGCGCTCCCTTGGCTTCGCCCCTGAAAACTAATATCGTCCCTGAGTCTTGTCTCGAAGAAATGAAAACTGAAAACTAAAAGCGAGAGCAAAATATTAAACGTAGGAAAAGTTTTGCTGGCCTCAAACCTTGTTCCCTGTGTATTTCTTATGGGGGGACTAAAAAACGTCAATATCTCGGGAACGGTTTGGAATTTCGGGATTTTCCGATTTTTCCCAGTACCTATAAAAAATAAGGAATCCAATGGTGAAAACCGCATCTTCCTAGCTCATCTAGAAGTGGGTTAGAATTAGTATGAGTGAGTGAGTGAGTGAATCAGTCAGTCAGTCAGTCAGTTACACAAGGGGCTGTATATATTTAGGATTATAATAGGTAAGTAGCAAGTACATAATATGTACATATTTTATGTAAATAGAGTAATCCGTATACCCAGATAAGACAAAATGTAAACTGGACATTTAATCCATATTATACTTACATTTACATATCTACCTAATATGTATTATTATTATTATTATTTTATCTCAAGTAATATGTACATAATACCTATATGTATAGTTATAAATATTTTAATTATCTTTATCAGAACCCATACAGCACAAAAGTTGGAAATATATGTAATACCATTGTCAAAAGTAATTTCGTATTACAGAAGCAAGAAAAACAATATGTAAAAAAGCTATTTGTAATTTGTATACAAGGTGGCGATGGGAAAAGAGAGATTGTCATGGAATCAGGACACCCTTTACTGTTACGGTGTGGGTGATGTTAAATCAGATTTCACAATTTCAAACGAAATGTCGCGTCGGTGTTGATCGGTCGCGCTCGAAATCTTGGAAAGCTCCACGCTGTAGATATATTTAAAGTTTTGAGGTAAGTTCTTGTAAATATACCGTTGCTGTTATGTACATACACATATATCTTCACACCTAACCTCGATGGTAAATGGATTGCTGTTGGGTCTACCGATCTTAACAGAAAAGGTAAGTGGCAATATCCATGTCAACTTTAAGTTATAGACTCAGGGTAACAATAAGTACAACCAAATAGAAATAGTTCCAATCAGAAGAAATGCCGGGGGTATAAAAAACACCTCATGCATCTGCACCAAAAAAAGTCGTGACCTATTATCAGAATTATTAGAGAACTTTTCAAACCTTTTTATTAATTTATTTCCTCGAACAGTTGACCCAGTACATCTTATAGCTAACCTGTTGTTGTTGTTGTTGTTGTTGTTGTTGTAGCGGCTTTAGCTTTCGCCGAATGGCGATAGCAGAATAAAGAAAAGATGTCTTTTGAAAGCTACTTGTATTTTGTATACAAGGTGGCGATGGAAAAAGAGAGATTGTCATGGAATCAGGACACCATTTTCTTTACTGTTACGGTGTGGTGACGTTAAATCAGATTTCACAATTTCAAACGAAATGTCGCGTCGGCGTTGATCAGTCGCGCTCGAAATCTTTGAAAGCTCCACGCTGTAGATATATTTAAAGTTTTGAGGTAAGTTCTTGTAATTATACCGTTGCAGTTATGTATATACACATATATCTTCACACCTAACCTCGATGGTAAATGGATTGCTGTTGGGTCTACCGATCTTCCCAACACCACATCAGAAAAGGTAAGTGGCAATAACCATGTCGACTTTAAGTTATAGACTCAGGGTAACAATAAGTACGACCAAATAGAAATGGTTCCAATCAGAAGAAATGCCGGGGAAATAAAAAATATCTCCTGCATCTGCACCAAAAAAAGTCGTGACCTATTATCAGAATTATTAGAGAACTTCTCAAACCTTTTTAATTCTTTATTTCCTCGAACAGTTGACCCAGTACATCTTATAGCTAACCTGTTGTTGTTGTTGTTGTAGCGGCTTTAGCTTTCGCCGAATGGCGATAGCAGAATAAAGAAAAGATGTCTTTTTGTATCTGCTATACACCGGGGTGATGGTCTCTAGCTCTAGCCATGTTAATTTGGCTGGCTCGTCCTGAACCGCAGTCAACCATCGTGAGGACTTGTGCTTGGTATTTAAAAGCAGAGAGAACCCTTTGAGGAACTGCCAGCTTGCTAGGCTGGTTAGGGTTAGCTGTTCTCCTCCCTGTTTATAGTCCCAAAGCCAGACGCTAGTCTTCTCTCTGTTTAATGTATAATGTCCCCTAGCCAGACATCTTCAATCCTCGAAAACTATTGCTACAAGGAATCAAATGTGTGCCTGGTCCCCCAGTTACTAATATAACGCCTTCCTCAACTGCATTAACAAGGACAAACGTACTCCTATTAGACTTTCATTATCGTGGACACTCGTTGCTATGTTGAAAGGTCCCCTAGCTAATGTCCCCTAGCTAACCTGTAATAGGACTCGGGTTGGACCCTGTTTACAGGGGCACGATCAAGCACATCCACGAACACCACGGGAAGGTGTCGCACATCCACAACCACGGCGGAAAGGCGGTCCACATCCACCATCACGACGGCAAGGCGCAGCACAAACACCACCACCACGGCGAGGCGGACCACAAGCACCACCACCATGGGGAGGCGGAACACAAGCACCACCATCACGGAGAGGCGGAGCACAAGCACCATCACGGAGGTAAGAGACGAGAGGACTGTGGAGTAGAGATGTGTACAGGCTTGTCAAAGGCTGTTTTGTCCAAGCCTATCTTTAAAGAGTGATTGAGTCATAAAAAAGAACTACTCTTTTCAGAAGTCAATGAGTCAGATCCTAACTACCTGCAACCATAGGGAGTTGAAGAGAGAGTTACATGTTTAAGGATCTGACTCATTGACTGAGTAGTTCAGCGAAAAGAGTGGTTCTTTTTCATACATAACTCACTTTTTACACATCTCTACCAGAGATATGGTAGAAGAAAGTATATGACCGGAGAGGGGTAAGGTATTTCCAATCACACACACAGACAGCACGATCAAACTAGTCCCTCAGGTGGTAAGACATTTTCTCTAGGAAAAAGAAGAAGAAGAAGAAGAAGAAGAAGAAGAAGAAAGAAAGAAAGAAAGAAAAAAAAAAACAGCTCATTCCCAAATTCGGCACTCCAATGACCAATATCGGACCTATGTAATTTGAGCTACAAACAAACACAGGTGTCCTGTATGTTTGATATTCAAACGCCCAATTCACACCGTCAGCAAAAACTGGAATCCCGAGGTATTCTATCGGGCTGGTTTCACACGCTACTGATCAATAAGTTGCTGACCACAAAAAAAAAAAAAAAAAAAAAAAAAAAAAAAAAAAAAAAAAAAACAACAAAATTAAAACCTTTTTTGGAATAACGCCCCCGATCGATCGATGGACCCGAATTCTTAAATTATGGGTATCAAGTATCCACAGAGGTTAAAATGAAAGCAAATATACTCATTGATGTTGTTCAAATGAAGGCTGTAAAGAAGTTCCAGCTAAGGTTCACAACTAATTCATGATGTGTCTAACTTCGATTTAAGTACACATGTAACTGACTGACCTCGATTTAACTCGTTTCCCAGGTAAATTCGGACACGGACATCACCACAAGGGAGAAGCCAAGCACGGACATCACCACCATGGTGAATTCGGCCACGAGGCTCACCACAAGGGCGAGTTCGGCCATGGACACAAACATCACGGCGAGGCCAAACACGTTACACTACTTACGGTAACCCTAGATCGCTAGAAAGCAAATTCCATTCACTGGAGGCCTACCTCAGGTTCGAATTTCAAATTGGCACATTTTTACTTTTTTTGGTCCAAATTTTCGATTGTCTCTTTTCAGTGAAAAAAAAACGTTTTTTGCTTCAGAAAAATCCTCTAACGCAAACATCCTCTCAATATAGTTTCAAAGTTTATTTATTTTCATGTTTCAACACATTGGGGTTCAACACAACACATGTTTCAACACAACACATCAGACATCAGTAGGTATATACAGTAGAAAAAAAAAGCAAAGAATGAGACAAAATGTGAACATAATCTAGAGCAAAAGAAGTAAAAAAGAAAACAAAAACTAATGTAATAGTAATTATGTACCTACCTACACATCGATACCTATACTCAAAAACAAAAAATCGGCAAAACAAAAAATCGGCAAAACAAAAAATCTCCCCTGTTTGAGTCCATTTTTACTCAGCATACTATGTACAAATGTACATACCCTACAAAGGAATACCAAATGTCAGGAATTTCGCCCGAAAACAACAAATACATGAATACATCATATTCACCGATTTAATTAATAACAAGCGCTGACAGAAAAAAAAAAAAAAAAATCAATCAATCAAAGCAGAAAATACAAGTCAAAACCTCTCCCAACATATTGTTTTTATTTCAGTCGAGTATTCAAGTCCTATTTATATGTTTACATCCAAACGAGCTACCAAAAGGGGGGGGGGGGGCGTTTTTTTAACCATGTTATTACAAACAATTTCATGTTGTTGTTTTTATTTTTTTATTTTTCGACGAATTTGAAACAAAATGCTATCACTCAATTTCAGCGGGACGTGATCCTTTGCCCTCGGGTCCCCTTGTTTGGGAAGCTTCGATTGAAAATAACACAAGGATGATGCTTATGATACTCGGGATGGAAATTTTGTTCAAGAGGAGCACAAGCGAACGAAATAACGAATACACTAACGAGGGAAAAAATCGGGACATTCGGAGTGCCTTTATGATGGATTTCACCAACGACTTAATGAGAGATTTAACTAATCGAAGAATTTTTAATCATCCAAAAAGGATATTTTAATAATATAAAAAGGAGTTTTTATTGGTCCAAATAAGAGTTTTTATAGTGATCCAAAAAGGAGGAGTTTTTAAAAACTCCTGTTTGAATCATTAAAAACTCCTTTTTCTATCATTGAAAATTCTCGAATTAGTTAAATCTCTCATTAAGTCGTTGGTGAAATCCACCATTAGAGATTTTACAATATGAACAACATTGAAATTGTGATGAGCTGATGAGGGACATATTACGGATGGACATGCTACGACACAGACCACAAGTAGTCTAATGTAGCAGTTGATTCATTGCTTCGGAAAAAAAAAAGGCCATCAAACTCTTTTTTTTTATCAAGGTTGAATGGTAAAGATTGTCTTGGGCAATAATATCGTCTTCTATTTTGAGGATCGCGGTAGCGCTCCACCCCGCAAAGTCAAGAAAGTTTGACAGCGCTACTAGAAATATTCACGGTAACTCTCAAACAGTTCATCCGATTTTGACGGAACCTGGCGAACATGTTCAACACACGAAGCAAAATTTTCGCATTAATTTCCAATTTAAAATGACCCTACTTCACTTCCAGGTAAATTCGGACACGGCCATCATCACCACGGAGAGGCCGAGCACAAGCACTCGCACGACGGCCACTTCGGCCACGGCCACAAACACCACGGCGAGGCCAAACACCATCACCAGCACCACGGCAAAGCGGAACACGGGCATCATCATCACGGAGAATTCGGCCACCATGCAGAACACAAGGGGCACTTTGGCCACGGGCACAAACATCACGGGGAGGGTCATCACAAGCACCATCACCACGGGAAGGCGGAACATGATCATCATCATGATGGTAACGTATTATGTCAAAAAAGTTTATACGCCACAGACCAAACAAAAAGTTTATACGACTACTAGAGATATTACGCCACAGACCAAGTAGCCGTTTTCAGGTAGTTATAGAGGAAAAACTACAAATGATGGTAAAGTATTTCTAATGACCAGCAAGGTAGAAAGATGTAGTTCAGCCCGTTCACACTGAATTTTTCTTCGTCACTATGTCTTTTTTCGTGAGGCGAGGCGTAGGCGTATACAAAGGAATTAATATATTCACATTGCCAACGAAGAAATAATCGGAAAAATTTAACTTCGGAAGAGAATTCGTGCAGTGTGAACGGTCTGCTTGACTTTGTCCCAGAACTTAGGAACGAGATTCATTTTCTGAAAAGCGCAGTACAGTTAGGTGTTCCTGTCTTCTGCTGGTAGCTCTCTCCGAGAATTCCTCTCTGGTGACCTACACAGCTACACACTGCCCCCTAGTCACGTGAGGGCTGCGTGTTTCTATCTTCACACACAAACGTACGAGGGTTGTTAGACCAACTTGGAAGATAAATCGTAGCTCCTGTTCCGGACTGGCGGACACCAAAAGGCCTGAATGTTTTAATGTTCCCTCACACAGGTAAATTCGGTCACGGACATCACCACAAGGGCGAGGGAGAACACAAGCATCACCACCATGGTGAATTCGGCCACGAGGCTCACCACAAGGGCGAGTTCGGCCATGGACACAAACATCACGGCGAGGCCAAACACGTACTTCTTTTCTTCTTTTCCAAGTACGTTTTAATAGCGAAGCAATAAAGTAGAAAAAAGAAAACTATTTACGGGCTTTAATAGTTAGAGTTGAACAGTAAATCAAAAAAAAGAACTTACTTCCAAGGTCAATGCTCCACGGAGAATGAGCCTGAGAGTTCTGGGTTCGACTCCGATGAAATAGAGCGAATGGGTAAAAAAAGAACTTACTTCCAAGGTCAATGCTCCACGGAGAATGAGCCTGAGAGTTCTGGGTTCGACTCCGATGAAATAGAGCGAATGGTTTGACGGTTAAAATTAACGTTTCCGAAGAGCATGGCCATTTTAGGTCACACTTATATTACAGAGAAATCGAATGGGCGCTCTGTAGTGAACCTTTTTTTTTCTATTAGCGCTTTAAAAATGTATTATGCATGTCGTTCGCGCCGTTTCCTCATTGGACTTAAATTTGGTCAGTGATGGTCAGCTATTTCAGGAGCGACATATAGTGAACCTTTCCCCTGTTCAAATTTTGACTGCTCTATATTAATATTATTAACCCTTTCTGTCTCTCATTTCCAACTTTCAGGTGAGGCCAAACACCATCACGGCCATCATGGTAAGTTCGATCACGACGCTCATCACAATGGTAAGTTCGGTCACGGCCATCACCACCACGGCGAGGGTGAACACAAGCATCATCATCACGGAGAATTCGGTCACGAGGCGAAACATCACGGCAAGTTCGGCCACGGACACAAACACCACGGGGAGGCCAAACACGGCCATCATCACCACGGTGAACACAAGCACGGTCACCATCACAAAGGCCATGGCGAACATCATCACAAACATCATGCGCATGCCGACCACAAACACCATCACAAGGGCGAGTACAAACACGGTCACAAGCATCACGCTTAGAGTTCTTGGCGCTCCGCTTCACCACTCACATTGGACCTGAAATCCCAGACTGCCTGCACACCCACTGCCTATATATTTTTGAACTGAACAAACTGATTTGTGAATTGTCATTTGGATAAGACTTGATATAAAGCGCTCCTCATTGTGACTGTGGCGGCGGTTTGGACCTGAAATCCCAGACTGCCTGCACACCCACTGCCTAGATATTTTTGAACTGAACAAACTGATTTGTGAATTGTCATTTGGATAAGACTTGATATAAAGCGCTCCTCATTGTGACTGTGGCGGCGGAAATGTCGGTCACTTCACTTGGAACTCTGCCATCATTACTCAAGACGCTAAACCCAAACACCACTTGCCTGGCTTTCCAATAGCGCTGTAAATATTCCCACGCAAAACAAACAAGACGCCTTCATCCTGAGGCGAAAGTAGTCTCCTTTGAACTGTGAAATGAAAGGCATTCCAAAACAGAAAGCAGTTACTCCTACAACTTCTCAAGACAAGTCAATCACACTACATACGAAACAATCACTGCGTCGGTCACTTCACTTGGAAGTCTGCCATCATTACTCAAGACGCTAAACCCAAACACCACTTGCCTGGCTTTCCAATAGCGCTGTACATATTCCCACGCAAAACGAACAAGACGCCTTCATCCTGAGGCGAAAGCAGTCTCTTTGAACTATGAAATGAAAGGCATTCCAAAACAGAAAGCAGTTACTCCTACAACTTCTCAAGACAAGTCAATCACACTACATACGAAACAATCACTGTATTTTTGCTTTCCCTTGACTCCCTTGAGTCCGTGAACACTGGACGGTCAAGCTTGCTGGTGAAAGATGCTTCGTTGCCGGGAAAACCAAAACCGGTGGTAGACACCGCCTGTATATTTGCTTTCCCTTGAGTCCGTGAACACTGGACGGTCAAGCTTGCTGGTGAAAGATGCTTCGTTGCCGGGAAAACCAAAACCGGTGGTAGACACCGTTGAGATACCCATGAAATCGGTGGTAGACACCGATAAAGCCGGTGGTAAACAACGACAAAGTTGCTGTGAACGGAAATTTCTTTTTTCAGACAAGCCCCCTGTCAAGATGATACTCAAAGTGACGCGGATATTCCGGGGTAGATGAACCCTCCCAGAACACCTTGTGGTAAAGAGATGAACCCTTTCAGAGAATCTAGTGGTAAACGATGCCCTGAGGATTCTTACTATCCTTCACCACCCTATGAATGTCCGCCATTAGGACGCGGGACGTCGGGTTGAAAGGCTGCCGTCACCACTATGTTGCCAAAAGCAAACATATAGGTATGCCTTTTAGGGGCCGAAAGCCTTTATTTAAGGTTACAAATTTAGATGGTTCGCTTGACCGATTTTGACCCCAGCACTTCCGGGAAAGCTTCGTAACAGTCAGGGCTTATCTGCTAATGGCCTTTTGTTGTATGTAGTCACTGAAACCACAACCAAAAGATTTTACAATTTCAAGCAACGGAGCACTGAAACTTAACTCAAAGAGGGGAAGCAAACTCAGCCAGATTTTCGCTCGCGGAAAACATCTTTCGACCCAAGATTCGTCCAAGCTCCATCTTTTGGGGCTCTTTGCCCCTACACCTAATCCTCAGAGTGGGCTTTTTGGGCAGATAATGCCGATGAAAAGTTCATTGCCCAAGTTTCAACTTTATATTACCTTTTATGCTTCCTCCTAATGCTCCTTCTTTAATTGTTACTTTTATTGTTTTGAGTTAATTTCGCGAAAAAAAAGGTTGTAAGTTATATCAAAGTCACAGAAAAGCCCCTGTGGCCTGTCAACCATTGGTTACTCGGATTTGCCCCACCCGACCTTATCACAAATTTGTAGGTACATATTTCGTGGTGTATTCATGTAATATTGTTGTACATAGAGTGTGTGTCTACTTGAGAGTTTGTTCTGGTGAGTTTATTAGTTTATTTGAATTGTCCCACCGGACCCTATCATAAATATTAAATACATATTGTAGGTACATACATACATACATACATTTCGAACACAATCAAATGTCTTCTGACAGTTTCATTTGTCCATACACGGTGGGTTTTGAGTCAGCTATGTGTGATACATTCCTAGGGTGTATCATACCCATGATTAATTCACCGGGTATGGAGTTTGATATTCATACGCGACTTGAAAAAGTTCATACTGGATAAATATTCACGCAACTTCAAACTTCAGAAATATTAATGTTCTTAATTAATGTTTGCCCCACACTATCCTATCATAATTATTATATTCTAAGTACATAATTGATAGTTTTTTCAGTGTTCATGTAATATTGTAGATATAGTAGTGTCTACTTGAGAGAGCTCTGGTGAGTTCATTTGAAGAACATAACAGGTGTAGTATCAGTTGTACACACTTGACGAAATGTAAACAAGGAATGCAATCATTTTGAAAAGCTTTTACACGCTCTGTTATCAATGTAAACAACAAGAGCTCCTGTATGACCTATCAGTAACACTTGTGTATTGAACATCCTCAATATTATCACTTTATCACATTAAAAGTACTTATACGCGCTAGGTCGCGGGTTCGATTCCCGCTCCGGGCGGACTCTATCCTAAACTTATAACGTTTGTTCTAGGAACGACTGGCTTTCTCCGGTTCTTTTTTCTCACCCGTCGAAGAAAATGCATACACCCAAGTCTAATGCGACAGTTCTTTTTTTTAAGAGGTTTGACAGGGGGAACAGCAACTGTCATGGTCCCATCGTCCCGAAATCGAAGAGAGAAGGAAGACAGGATAGGAGAAAGCTAGCCGTTCCGAGAACGAACATTATCCCATCAGGATAAAATCGAAGAAAGCGGGAGAATAATGACAGCAATTACGTACAGACCTCTACATCTACTTCTACCTACCTACACAGGTTTCACAGTTTTTACCTACCATATAAGCCACACGGTAATTACAAATTGGAGAGCCATTAGGTGTGTACAGGGTGGCCTTAAAGTAGCTTGACCATATTTCATCATCCGAAATTAAGGGTGGACCATCCAAACGAGAATGGGACAAACATCCTAATGTGAGAAAATGGAGTATCCGAGGTGCTTGCTTTGACATTAGAGCTGTGTAAATAGTGAGTGAGTCGGAAAAAAGAAATACTCTTCTCAGTTAACTACTCAGTCAATGAGGATATTCGAATACCTATAGGGAGTTGAAGAGTGAGTTACTTTTAGGATCTGACTCATTGAGTAGTTCACTCAAAATAGTGAACAGATCGATTTCAGTTAACTGTAGTGTAAACGGACCTTCAGAATAAATCGACATTCAACTTCAAGGAATCTCTGACTCCTCTCAGCTACTCAGTCATGTACGGTTCATCTCTTGACCTCATGATAAACTCACAGAAACTTAAAATTAAAAACACTGATAATAAATATTAGGCCAACTTTTGGAAAATTCCAGCAATTTGCCTTTTAGAAATGAAGGAATGAACGAGCTAGCAAGTGGAAAGGGTTCGAATCCCGACCGGAGCGGAAATTTTCCGACTGGGGTTTTTCGTTTCCCGGATAGGTGCGAAAGCAAGGGCCTTTAATGGACGAAAATGTGCTTTGAAGTAATGCGAAAGTGGTTCTAACATATTGTACGGATTGTACCTACTAAGGATTGAACCTTTTTAGGTACCTAGATATATAGAAATATGGTCAACCAATTTTAAGCCCCGCCCCTTAAGCATCAACCGTACATCCAATGATGAAACGGTTGATCAAAGGTAAAACAGAAAATCGTACACCGTATCTTGGCGCATTCGCTAAACGTTAGGTGGAATGCAAAAAGGACTTAACATTTTTCACACGAGAATCCGTGACGAAGAAAAAGTCGTGTAGTTAACAGGCTGAGATCCTGCATTCCTGCTAAGAAACGGTCCTCATTTTCTGTTTTATCCCAAGTATACGAATTTCAGTTTTCACAAATTGAAGAATCTCAGAAATTTAGTTTTTAAACGATGAATATAATTCATGTCAAATCCATGTAATATGTAAGTAACTTTTATATAATTATTTATGTACATAAAAAGAAGAAAATGAAAATATTATGCAACAGCCCCCCTGAAGTTTCATTTTTTCTTGATTTCACAGAATCACAAACGGAAGACAAGGTAATTTTTTTTTATTATTTTCAATAATTATTATTATTATTACTGTTATTTATTTATTTTAAGAAGAAAAAACTGAAATATTAAGGGGATAAAAGGAATTTCAATTATGTTTGATTTTACTTGGACTTGAACCACCAACCTCCAGATTCAGCGTGGTACCACTGAGGTTGTTTTTTTTTTTAAAAAAAGAACTTTCCTTTAGGAAGGAAAGTAACAAAATCGGCTGAGATTTTCGATGGTCAGTTTTTAGGCCCAAAACACGTTCTGAGGTCCCTAGTTTGATAAGTGGACCAGGACCACCTCCACTAATAACAGCAAACGTTCCGTAACACCCTGTAACTGTTCTCCACTAATGACAATATTGACCGCGTGTAAACATCCACCAAGTCCACTCATCGACACCCACTGAATTATAGTGGACACGCTATTTGTTCATGTAAAGCAGTGCTTCTCAAACTCCAACCTTTCCGCGGCACCTCCATTCCAGCACATACATGTTCATGTATAAAAAGTGAACATAAATGCTCTTTTAATACCACCGCAGGCTTTTTTTCTTACTTTGACCTGCTTCTTTCTTGATCTCATCAGTTTTGTGACCATTCTCTTATTAAAAAAAAGCTTAAATCTCGCGGCACACCTAAGGCGACCTCACGGCACACAGTTTGAGAAGCACTGATATAAAAGTACCTACACGTCCAAAACAAACACTAATAGGCTAACATAACACACCATGTATTATTATTAGTACTTACATCTTACACAAACATAATGATAAGAGTCGCGGTTTAAAATACACTTGAACCTACAGAGTACATAATTATGTACGTTTGAACATCGACCTCAAAATTTTAAAAGGTACATTACTTAACTTAACATTGTATGTACAATCATCATTATTATCACGGAATGGTAATAATAAGTTTATTGACTACATTCTGACTCTCCTTCACAATTTTAGTTAAAATAAATAATTATAAGCTAAGAAAACTGAGAGGAAAAACAAAAAACTAATAGTTCAGTGAAATTCAGAAAAGGGCCGCAATAGAGTGCCTGTAGGCTCCATAGGGTCGACGTTTAAATGAGAAAATCTCCTTGGTTTTAATATTTTTGGCAAATTTCATCAAAATCGGACAATGCCGGTCAAATCTTGATTTTGATGAAGTTTAAATGAGAAAATCTCCTTGGTTTTAATATTTTTGGCAAATTTCATCAAAATCGGACAATGCCGGTCAAATCTTGATTTTGATGAAATTTGGTAAAGATTTGAACGGATTGAAAACAACCAACAAACATAATGCAAAATCGTTACCGATATCCCACTGACAATCTCGCAGGTTGTGCAATCGCCTTAAGACTTAATCAGGTTGACCAACCGACTGGACTTACCTGAAATCAGACAAAATACGAAAACATAAAGAAAATAATCAAATAAACACTGATTGCCAGCCTAATTAGCTTGAAAGGTAGCACGTCCACCTTGTAAGCGCTAGGTCGCGGGTTCGATTCCCGCCCGGGGAGGATTTTATCCTAAACAGATAGGCTTCGTTTTCGGAAGAGCTGGTCTTCCCCCTTCCTGTCTTCCTTCTTCGCTTTCGGGACGATAAGACCTTGGTAGTTAAACAAGTTACCTTAGATTTTGAGCCCACATTAGTGGAGATGCCACAAAACGTACCTACTGCAGAGATTTCTCAAAATGAAAGATTTCAAATCTCTGTTCGCTTAAAAAAAGTGAGCTTATTTGACAACTCTTGAACTGAAATTTTCAAACTGAACATTTTCGTCTGATTTTATTTTATTTATTTACCTATTTTTACAATTTGATCTTTTACCTTGAGTCCTAGACTAATAGGTATGTAAGCAGCTTTGAATCCGCTTAGCATAATTATATTTTGAAGAAACCGAAATGCTTGAAAACAGTTTTCAGTTTGATTCAGTAAGAATCTAATCTCCTGAAATTCTAACTGCCCACACCTCAATACCTCATACCTAGTGTTGATAAAATGGTAAATGATATTACCGAGATGTAGGTAATAAGTACTACCTATAACTATGTTCATAAGTTTACATATACCTACCGTATCTATGTTTTGATGTATTTACAGATTTCGTAATCGTATAAATCTTGTCTTCCCCAAGTATCAATAAACTTTTGATACAGACATCAACTGTAATATTGTTTTATTTATTTACCTATTTTTACAATTTGATCTTTTATCTAGAGTCCTAGACTAATGGGTAGGTAAGTAGCTTTGAATCCGCTTAGCATAATTATAATTTGAAGAAACCGAAATGCTTGAAAACAGTTTTCAGTTTGATTCAGTAAGAATCTAATCTCCTGAAATTCTAACTGCCCACACCTCAATACCTCATACCTAATGTTGATAAAATGGTAAATGATATTACCTACCTAGATGTAATAAGTACTACCTATAACCAGGTTCATAAGTATATACCTATCGTATCTATGTTTCGATGTATTTACAGATTTCGTAATCGTATAAATCTTGTCTTCCCCAAGTATCAATAAACTTTTGATACAGACATCAACTGTAATATTGTTTTGATAATACATAGATTTAAATGTAATTTTATTTCATATGCTTTATTTTAACGTAAGTTTATTTTGTATTTTATCTAATTATTCCTATATTTTATCAACATTATTTAGAATATTTAGATGATTTAGGAAGAAGAAATGATTATTCTTCTTCATTGATAGGTACTCGTAAAAATGTCTGCATAGGTAAAAATAAAAACGTCAGACTGCATGCGTCTCTCAGACGGTCTGACAGACCTAGGTCTGAAGCTTTTTCCGTCACACACTTTCAGACTCTCTGACAGACCAAAAAGTACAGGAGTTGATAGAATATTTAGATGATTTAGGAAGAAGAAATGATTATTCTTCTTCATTGATAGCTACTCGTAAAAATGTCTGCATAGGTAAAAATAAAAGCGTCAGACTGCGTCTTTCAGACGGTCTGACAGACCTAGGTCTGAAGCTTTTTCCGTCACACACTTTCAGACTCTCTGACAGACCAAAAAGTACAGGAGTTGATATATGATAAAAAAAAAAATCTCGAAAAGTTGCAATGCAGATCTTTTTAGATAAATAATTTATTATACTTCCCTACTGTTTGCGCTTCAATATTCAATATTACAGGGTGACCCAGCGTTACCTGACGAATTTGATTTGCCCATAACTTTGCTATAACTTGTCATATCTTGTTGAAATGAACTTCACTTAGTTCAGAACAAAATAAGGTTTTGGTACAATGCAGTCGTGGACCCCGCAACATCGAGCTTTCGCTGTGGTGGCATTTCTTAAAAGTAGTGAATTTTTGACTAATGCTCAGAGGATTTAATTCTTTCGTGTTTTTCATATACTGTTTTGTAATTTTTTTGCTGGCTACCTAACCTTGGAGGTCCAAGTTCTATAGCAAGTGGAATCGAAACTTTTCAGATTTCCGCCACTGCTCACTACTTGCTTCAAAGTAGATAGTCAATTGTTATCAAAAGGCTGAGTGCGACCCGTATTCCAAGCACAGACCCGAAATAAAGTCAAATCTTTCTGTGCGTTTCACCACAAATCTCGAACAATTTTCTCATTTTTGACAAAATTGGCTAGAAATAAAAGACATTTTCTCAAACAAAACCTTCCTATGTACTTACATATAAGAAATTTTCTCATTATTATAATTATTTTGGACCCAACCTTAGCTCGTGCGACCTTTTTTTATGGAAATACGTTAAAAACAAGACAAGGATTCTGGATGAGTTGACTGGTGTTTTTCATCGAGAAATTCGTGCTATAGTCCAGGAAGTGCTAGAGACAGCATGTCGAATTTTGAACCAGATTGAGTGTTTTCAAAATGAGGGCGATTTTTCGGCTAGCGTTGTCTCCCACTTCTGATCACCATCACAAACAAATCGCCCAAAAAAGTAAACCTTATTTTGTTAGCTTTCATTTAAAATAAATATCACTCTTTGATCTTGAAAATTGAACGTGTAGCATCATTTTAAAAACCGTCAGGTAACGCTGGGTCACCCTGTATATTATTTTCCATTTATTGAAAGCTATTGCTTTAAATTAAATTTCTCTACGAATTATTTATCTTAAAATATAAAATTAATTTAATAGAATTTTACTTAAGAGCTTTTCACCAATGAAGTAGGAAAATATATACTTACTTGCACATGCCCGTATACCTATTATCTAATACCTACATACTCTCGCACTACATACCTAGGTAAAGGTAGGTATTCACATTTGGAATTTGGTAACATAGATAAATAGATAATGATTCTGTCTTCCTCTTTTATTTTTTTAATTAGTTGGTCCAAGCGATACAACTTTTACCTACACACCTATTTATTTTACCTACATGAAGGTAAAATGCGAGAAAATTTTGCCAAATGAAGACACAGTAACTTATACAATCCACGAAAGTAGGAAATTCACAATGTTACTCTACTTGTTATTATCTAGTAATAATCCGAATCATTGAGAATACCACAATGCTGTATTTCTTGCTTTTTTTTAAGAAGCTTAAAGGAAGCTTCTTAATTTAATTTATTATTTATTTAATTTTTCCCCTGACAATAAAAAATTGTGTTGACCATTTTACTTTTACAAATTAACCAAAAATGTAACAATAAATACAATAATACCATGAGAATAACTTGTTTTCTTTCTTACTATGCAGGGATTACAGCAGTTACTTGGGGCATACCGCATACTGCATGTACACAAAAAGACCAATCTGAGGCTTAAATGTAGGGGCTAAACAGCCTTAAAGGATGGGTTAAGCTTCTACGAATCTGGGGTAGATACCTACAGTAGACACTATTTCTCCTTCAGTGAAAATAGTAGTTAGAAGCTACCCAGAAAAAGAACCCAGACGGGCTCCAAAATCTAGTCGGAAAATATTCTAAATGTCTAAGTTTGCCAAATTTCATCAAAATCAGACTATTAAGCTTTCAAAAGCTTCGAACAAAACAAACAGACCTAAAGACAAACTAACACTCGTATTTATGAACAAGAATGATCGTTCTTAGATCTGTCTCAAGTCAAAATTGACCAATCAAACGCCTTGAGACTATGCTTAGCACGAACTTAAGAGCCAGCAAACTTTTGACAAAAGCCAAAGATCCACTTCTTTTAAGTAGGTATACACTAAACACTAGGTTCACAGCTAATAACATCGACCGCTAGGTACCTACCTGCCTGGTATTATTAAACCAATTAATTTGTAAAAAGTCCATCAACTTTATGACTGTTGCTGACAATACTGACAGGAATCAATCAGACGGCAATGTGAGCAATTTATTGTTGGTGACATTGGACAAACAAAGTACCTAAGTAAGTATGACTGTTGTGACGTCAAAACCGTGCAGTTATCAACAGTTGCTGAGGTTGTCATTTCGAGGATGGCGTTTATCTAAAAAGTGGATACTATCCACTCGTATAATTTTGTAGCCAAAACCAAATGCCATCCCTAATCCCAAAAGCAATCACCATATTAGGGCTGATTGAAGAAGCTGTAGAAAAACAACGATCCCGTCTGAACAAGGGAAAAGGAGGAGGAGAAGAAAAATGCTTTCGGGCTGACATTTGGTTTTGGCTAGAAAATTTTACAAGCGGATGGCCCTCACACTCAACATGTTCAATGTAGGTAATACCTACCAGTCTTGTTAATAGAACTGCCTTTACAGGTAGGTAAATACCTACTAACCCCTAAAAACCTTTGCCAGTTTTACCTCCTACTCAATGCCATCTCTCCACCCCTACCATCTGGAATTAATAAAACTACAAATTCCAAATTCCATTCAACTTGCGTCACAAAGACGAAGAAGTAATATTTAAAGCCAAGAGAACATCAATATCAAAGTTGTTTTTCAAATTAAACAATGGCGATGAAGAATGCTATTGAAATGACCTTCCACTAGTGTATACTGTATACGTTTCAATTTAGTTAGTCATTAGAATACAGGGCCTCCCACCCCCCCTTCTCTCCATACGTCCTCTGTGTTCCTATTTATGACAACTGCCACGTTGACTCTATAAACGTCCTGTATTCCCACTCACCTCTCTGGCAAACAGCACAAAAACATTACTTTCCTACTAGTACACACAGTAAATATTATTAAGAAAGTAAAAAAAAAGTAAAAAAATCACGAGGATATTTATATCATCAATTCAAAACATATTTGAGGAGATGCCACTTCCAAGTTCATCTTCAAACTCAAAAACCCGTCTCAAATTCGAATTTTTCCCCGATTGCGAAATTTCAGACACAATTTGACTCTTCTTTGTTAGTTTATACACGGGGGGAAAAAAGGCGCGCCCCCTTGATATTAAGTGTTATTATTGTGAGAAGTGATGCTAGTGATTGTGATAATGCTCGCACCAAGGTCTTTGTGAATACCCTATGATGTTTATGTGTTTGTTAAAAATGTGAGCGTCGCTTCCTACAGGACGAGTGAAAAGTTGTGCGTCCTTGTAGCGTGATGGTGGGCTTGTGCAGATGAGGGGCCTAATCTGAATGTCCGTCTTTTCGGAAATAGAGGAAGTTTATGGAAGTATTTATTTACACCAGACAAAATCAAGAGTTTAACTGTAAACAAGATACCTATTAGGTACTCTTCAAAACCAGAGAAACTAAGGCTTATATAAAACATCGAAATTAGATTGAAAGATTGATGGGAAAAAAAGGTAATGGTTCAGTGAAAATAGTAGTTAGAAGTTACCCAGAAAAAGAACCCAGACGGGCTCCAAAATCTAGTCGGAAAATATTCTAAATGTTGGACATGTAAGTTTGCCAAATGTCATCAAAATCGGATTATTAAGCTTTCAAAAGCTGCGAACAAAACAAACAGACCTAAAGACAAACTAACACTCGTATTTATGAACAAGAATGATCGTTCTTAGATCTGTCTCAAGTCAAAATTGACCAATCAAACGCCTTGAGACTATGCTTAGCACGAACTTAAGAGCCAGCAAACTTTTGACAAAAGCCAAAGATCCACTTCTTTTAAGTAGGTATACACTAAACACTAGGTTCACAGCTAATAACATCGACCGCTAGGTACCTACCTGCCTGGTATTATTAAACCAATTAATTTGTAAAAAGTCCATCAACTTTATGACTGTTGCTGACAATACTGACAGGAATCAATCAGACGGCAATGTGAGCAATTTATTGTTGGTGACATTGGACAAACAAAGTACCTAAGTAAGTATGACTGTTGTGACGTCAAAACCGTGCAGTTATCAACAGTTGCTGAGGTTGTCATTTCGAGGATGGCGTTTATCTAAAACAACAGCTTACGGTTGTCATAATATACGTATACCTACCTACCTATTACATACAATTCCATCAGCTAATCTTTGTCCCCTGAGAACAATCTGCTACTTGAAATCCCTGTGAAATATCATTGAGTATTGCCTTAACCCATCTGTCATTAGCATTTCCTAATGGTGCTCTTAGCACATCCACTAAAAAAAAAAACATTGACATTATGTAGATACCTATCCAGCAGGAATTAAAAGCGTTGCTTCAGTTTTTGATGTTTTTGATTAACCACAGATGTTAAGAGACGTCAAACGTGGCATGTATTTGAAAAACAATTAGGAATTGGGTATCTAAGGTATATTGCTATTTCATTTCATTGGTTTCCTCTACGATAAGTGAAAATTTCCTCCATTGATGAAATGTGCCATAGCTAGTCTTAAAATATAAAATTATTTTATAGAATTTTACTTAAAGAAAGAGCTTTTCACCAATGAAGTAGGAAAATATCTAACTTACTTGCACATGCTCGTATACCTATTATCTAATACCTACATACTCACGTACTACATCTAGGTAAAGGTAGGGATTCATATTTGGAATTTGGTAACATAGATAAATAGATAATGATTTTGTCTTCCTCTTTTATTTTAATTAGTTGGTCCAAGCGATACAACTTTTACCTACACACCTATTTATGTATTTATTTTACCTACATGAAGGTAAAATGCGAGAAAATTTTGCCAAATGAAGAGACAGTAGGTAACTTATACAAGCCACGAAAGTAGAAAATTCACAATGTTACTCTACTCTTGTAATTATCTAGAATATCTAGTAATAATCCGAATCATAGAGAATACCTACCACAATGCTGTATTTCTTGCTATTTTTAAGAAGCTTCCTTTAATTTATTATTTATTTAATTTTTCCCCTGACAATAAAAATTTGTGTTGACCATTTTACTTTTACAAATTAACCAAAAATGTAACAATGAATACAATAATATCATGAGAACAACTTGTTTTCTTTCTTACTATGCAGGGATTACAGCAGTTACTTGGGGCATACTGCATGTACACAAAAAGACCAATCTGACGCTTAAATGTAGGGGCTAAACAGCCTTAAAGGATGGGTTAAGCTTCTACGAATCTGGGGTAGATACCTACAGTAGACACTATTTCTCCAGCCTAGTTAGCTTAGTTGGTAGTGCGTCTGCCTCGTAAGCGCTAGGCCGCGGGTTCGATTCCCGCCCGGGGCGGATTTTATTCTGATGGGATAATGTTCGTTCTCGGAACGGCTGGCTTTCTCCTATCCTGTCTTCCTTCTCTCTTGGATTTCAGGACGATAAGACCTTGGCAGTTACAGTTCCTTCTATCAAACCTCAAAAAAAAAAAAAAAAAAAAAAAACCTATAATTTTTTTTTAATAAAATTAATTTTGTTTTGGGGGAAAAAACCCCAAAAGGTTTAC
>NW_007377498.1:194834-204143 GCF_000475195.1 Diaphorina citri
AGGTCCAGATGGACTATCACTTCACCGACCGGAATCCGTTCCAATTACATTTCTAGAAGGACTTGATCAGGCCCACCTGTCAGGTCTACCTGATAGTGAGTGGGCTGGCCTGAGGCGCATTTTCCTTTCGAGAAACTTTCGGAAACGGACCCGATTCCGATGGCGCGCCATCTTGTATTTCCTATGGTTTAGTACAGACGCTATTTCAGTTTCCAAAAGGGTACCGGTTCCGTTTCGGAAAGTTTGCCAAGAGGAAAATACATGTCAACTACATAGATGGTCTCTGCTGATGGTAACCCTCTAAATACCTAACAAATACCTTGACGTGACGTTAGTTAATTTCAGAAGGTAATTCGTCTGAAACTGATATATACTATTTCAAAAACTGAACGGGTTCTACCCGAAATATCCCAAATACATTGAATACGAAACATTGATTGAAAATCTCCCTATTGAATCTTTAGAATCAAGACTAAAAAACAATCAGATTAAATACCTCAAAAACATCCTGACGAATCGCATCAATAGCTCAGAGCTTACAAGCAACATAAAGTTTAGAGTTGCGGATGCTCGTCTCAGAGATAATCCTGATAACAACCTTTTTTTAGTCCCAAAAGATGAGCGTAGTGCATTAAGCAGGGAACGACATTTGTGACGAGCATTTATGCTCAAGACAATCAAAACTCCTTGAAATTCCTCTTTTGAGATGTGCCACACATAGTCGACCGGACGTCGATCAATGTCGACTAAACCGTCCACGCACTGCCTCGATAACATACATAGTTTCTCCTCGTCGACTTTGTTTTGCACCACCGAGGCAGGTCGACCGATATAGTCGACCGGACGTCGATCAATGTCGACTAAACCGTCCACGCACTGCCTCGATAACATACATAGTTTCTCCTCGTCGACTTTGTTTGGACACAACTTGAAATTCTCGTTCAAGATGAGTTGCAAAAGTTCATAGACTAACTTGCGTGATGACTGGATGAGTCAGTGAAGACGTAGATTTGGACAAAAATATTTCGTGATTGACTCATTAATTAATTAAAATTTCATTAAAGGCTTTTATTTAACGTAACACTAAAGCCTGTGTCTTTGTGTCGTCGTAGCACCAAAGTAGCACGTAGCACCAAAATAACTTCAAATTTCAAACGTTTTTTTTATTGATATGCTTAGCCTTTGATATGCTTTTGATATTGATATGCTTGATAGTCAACCGTTTTAAAAGCCGCCGTGTTCGATAGTTTCTTGAAGCAAGAGATACTCGCTCTCTCTAAGCCAAAGTAGAGTGCGAAGGGTATCCACTCGTAAAATTTTGTAGCCAAAACCAAATGCCATCCCAAATCCTAAAAGCAATCACTATATTAGGGCTGATTGAAGAAGCTGGAGAAAAACGCCGATCCCGTCTGAAAAAGGGAAAAGGAGGAGAAGATTTTTTTTTTTTTTAAGAGGTTTGACAGAGGGAACTGTAACTGCTATGGTCTTATCGTCCCGAAATCGAAGAGATTTTAATCCATTTTAGGCCAAGCTGTACATAATTTTCGACATGTGGATACGGTGCGGTGGTGGTACCGAATTTGCTGTTGAATCCTAAAGAAAGGAACAATATATGTATGAGGTGTAGAGTGATACTTCTTATTTGATTATGTTAATTAATTATTTATATTAAGTAATTAAATATTACATAATTATACCAAATTTTATATTAGAGTCCGGATAGAAGTGGCTAAATCAATTATGTATCTACCTATTTTCAAGCATAAAGTAATGTCATGTAACTAATAATGTCATGTAACAGGTACGTAAAGGTAAATGAAAAAATGAAACCTATAAATAATGTAAAAAAAGTAAATAAAAAAATAAGCAGTAAATTTTACTTTAGTAAAAAAACGCGAAGAATTAATTATTGACAAGTGGGTAACAAGTTACCTACCTTAGATTTTGAGCCCACATTAGTGGAGATGCCACAAAACGTACTGCAGAGATTTCTCAAAATGAAAGATTTCAAATCTTTGTTCGCTTAAAAAAAGTGAGCTTATTTGACAACTCTTGAAATGAAATTTTCAAACTGAACATTTTCGTCTGATTTTATTTTATTTATTTACCTATTTTTACAATTTAATCTTTTACCTAGAGTCCTAGAGCCTAGACTAATAGGTAGGTAAGTAGCTTTGAGTCCGCTTAGCATATATTTTGAAGAAACCGAAATGCTTAAAAACGGTTTTCAGTTTGATTCAGTAAGAATATAATCTCGTGAAATTCTAACTACCTACACCTCAATACCTCATACCTAATGTTGATAAAATGGTAGGTAAATGATATGACCGAGATGTAATAAGTACTACCTATAACTAGGTTCATAAGTATATAGGTACCTACCTACCTACCGTATCTATGTTTCGATGTATTTACAGATTTCGTAATCGTATAAATCTTGTCTTCCCCAAGTATCAATAAACTTTTGATACAGACATCAACTGTAATATTGTTTTGATAATACATAGATTTAAATGTAATTTTATTTCATATGCTTTATTTTAACGTAAGTTTATTTTGTATTGTATCTAATTATTCCTATATTTTATTAACATTATTTAGAATATTTAGATGTTTTAGGAAGAAGAAATGATTATTCTTCTTCATTGATAGGTACTCGTAAAAATGTCTGCATAGGTAAAAATAAAAGCGTCAGACTGCATCTCTCAGACGGTCTGACAGACCTAGGTCCGAAGCTTTTTCCGTCACACACTTTCAGACTCTCTGACAGACCAAAAAGTACAGGAGTTGATATATGATAAAAAAAAAAAAAAAAAAAAAATATCTCGACGTCTTTTCGGAAATAGAGGAGGTTTATGGAAGTATTTATTTACACCAGACAAAATCAAGAGTTTAACTGTAAACAAGATACCTATTAGGTACTCTTCAAAACCAGAGAAACTAAGGCTTATATAAAACATCGAAATTAGATTGAAAGATTGATGGGAAAAAATCAATAGGTACTGGGTTCAATAGTAGTTAGAAGTTACCCAGAAAAAGAACCCAGACGGGCTCCAAAATCTAGTCGGAAAATATTCTAAATGTCGGACATGTAAGTTTGCCAAATGTCATCAAAAGCGGATTATTAAGCTTTCAAAAGCTGCGAACAAAACAAACAGACCTACATATACATATAAAGACAAACTAAATCAAACTTTTGACAAAAGCCAGAGATCATTTCTTTTAAGTAGGTAGACTAAACACTAGGCTCACAGCTAATAACATCGACCGGTAGCTACCTACCTGGTATTATTAAACCAACTAATTTTTAAAAAGTTCATCAACTTTATGACTGTTGCTGACAATACTGGCAGGAATCAATCAGACGGTAATGTCGGCAATTCATTGTTGGTGACATTGGACAAACAAAGTAGGTACCTAAGTAAGTATGACTGTTGTGAGTTTGTGACGTCCAAACCGTACAGTTATCAACAGTTGCTGAGTGCTGAGGTTGTCCTTTCGAGGATGGCGTATATCTAAACAACTTACGGCCTAAGTAAGTATGACTGTTGTGACGTCCAAACCGTACAGTTATCAACAGTTGCTGAGTGCTGAGGTTGTCCTTTCGAGGATGGCGTATATCTAAACAACTTACGGTTGTCATAATATACCTACCTATTACATACATTTCCATCAGCTAATCTTTGTCCCCTGAGAACAATGTGCTACTTGAAATCCCTGTGAAATATCATTGAGCAGGTATTGCCTTAACCCATCTATCATTAGCATTTCCTAATGGTGCTCTTGGCACATCCACTAAAAAAAACATTGACATTATGTAGGTACATATCCAGCAGGAATTAAAAGCGTTGCTTCAGTTTTTGATTTTGATTAACCACAGATGTTAAGAGACGTCAAACATGGCATGTAGGTATTTGAAAAACAATTAGGTAAGGTTTATTGCTCTTTCATTTCATTGGTTACCTCTACGATAGGTATAAGTGAAAATTTACCTCCATTGATGAAATGTGCCATAGCTAGAGGTACCTACCTACTACCTAGGTAACATTGATACAAACCTAATAATGCAAATATTATTGGAGCTTTACAATATTTTTCGGGAGTAGACAAGGTACCTACCTGCTTGCTCATAATATCGAGCTGAATGTCATATTCTGTATGTAGATATGACTCATATTTATAAAAAATAATATTATGACTCATATTTATAAAAAAAATAATATAAAGTACAGTCAAATAAATTAGATATTCCAAACAAATAAAAACAAGGAAAAAAATAAAATTCAATGGGGAGCCAAGGAAGTTTCACTACATCAGAAACAGGCTGTTGTATAGCCTGTTTACCTGGCACGATTAGTGGCCCTATCTAGCGTTGAGTTTAGTAGAATGGTTGCAACTGAAAGAACCAAGCCAAGCTCTTGTAATGATGTGTTTTGTGTGTCACATCGAAGTACTGAATTAAATTAAATTCTTTTCAAACTATCAAGGTAAGATAACACAAAATTCTCCTTCTTTTTTCTTTATTTTCTGAGTGAATTCTTCGCCGAATTCAATTTAAATTGCTTGATTTAGTTTTCCCATGGTTTTGTCTATCGAAATGTAGAATTTGTTTCCAGATTTCATATATAGAAAAAAGACACCATTTCTGCCTGCGCAAGTACCCACCAACACTTGAGCAGGCGAAACTTAATTACGACAGCAACCATGGCAAGCCTGCAACATTACCTGTGTGTACGAGAGCAGAGTCCACTTTGCAACAGACTCTCAACCTGGAGGTGCTGGGTTCGAATCCCTGCCATCAGGACGGAAATTTTCAGACCGAACTTTGCTGTTCTTGGATAGGCATGTCTGTATGTAAAAGAATGTGCCTTGAACTTTGCAACCCAAGTGTGAACTCCACACTTATATGTTGGAAATGTCGGACAATAGTGTTGTACGAACAATGTTTCCTGAATATGGACTTGATACAACAGTTTCCCAACATGTCCATGATATTAGGAAACATTATAGGTATACGTAATATTAACATTATAGGTATACGTACATATTAACATTATCGTCCGAAATTTCCAAATTAAGTGTGAACCCTGATGCGTAGGAATGAAAATGCCTGTTTTCTGCTATAACGGCACAGAAAAAAACCTTCGGGAACTGCAGATTTATGTAAATAATTATATATATATAGCTATACCGATATTACTGACCTCATCATCTACCTATTTAGTATCCCCATTCATATGACTCATGTGTCTCTGTGCTGTGATCTATTATTGCGCAATAATCAAGACTTTATTTTATAAAATATTCTACAGAGAAGATGAATCTGTAAACTAGGTACAAGTATTTATTAAATTTAAAATAACTAAATAGGTGCTTGTTCAAATTAACTACCTTAACAAAGTACTAAGCTATTAAGTCTTGCCGAATGAAATGTCAAGTAGGTACTTTATGGGACAAAAAAATAAACAAATTTTCACTGTCCCAAAATAGTACCATCACATTACCTATAGGGTAGGAGCACTATATATAGTTAATATAGTATATATACCTACCTACTTATGTAAGAAGGTAGGTACCTCTAATAAGATAACATGATGTAAAGTATGTGACGTAACAAGGCAATTATTATCATGATGTAGGCGATACTTACCCATATTAAGTAGCTATCTATATTTATGGCTCTATTTATCTACCTACATTCAGGTACATACTATGTATATTGAAATAAAGAATCAATCACAGCGGCCAAAAGTCTTCATTTTCTTTTTTATAAAAGTCATCTAGATAGGTTATTTCCTTTTCTTCCTCACAAGATAGTGACAATAGTGTGGGTACCTCAGCATTTAAAAAAAATACATTCCTTGGGGAAAAAAAAATATTTAACTTAGGTTTTTTTTTTTTTTTTTTTTTGCAGATGACATAAAAATTTTCAAAGTCATACAATCTACATCTGACTGTGAGAAGCTGCAGGAAGACTTTGACACCGTACAAAACTGGATGAACTCAATTGGGTTAAAATTCCACCCCAATAAATGTTATAAGATGTCCTACACTAAATCAAAAACGATCATCCCATATACATACCATATAGGTGATATAAACCTAGAGAACATAGAATCCTACTCAGACCTAGGTGTTACAATCTCTAACAAACTGAATTGGACTGAACACATTCAAGACATAACGTCCAAATCTTATAAAAAACTAGGCATGGTAATTCGCTTCTGTAAAATGATTGAAGATCCAGATGCAATATTACTACTTTACAACACTATCGTTAGGTCAAAAATTGAATATTGTTCTCCCATATGGACACCTAAAACACAAACTGCTATGTACGCTATAGAGAGGGTTCAACGATGTTTCGTCCGATACCTATTTCAAAAACTGAACGGGTTCTACCCGAAATATCCCAACTACATTGAATACGAAACATTGATTGAAAATCTCCCTATTGAATCTTTAGAATCAAGACTAAAAAACAATCAGACTAAATATCTCAAAAACATCCTGACGAATCGCATCAATAGCTCTGAGCTTACAAGCAACATAAAGTTTAGAGTTGCGGATGCTCGTCTCAGAGATAATCCTGATAACAACCTTTTTTTAGTCCCAAAAGATGAAACACCATCCCCTTGCACCACCGAGGCAGGTCGACCGATATAGTCGACCGGACGTCGATCAATGTCGACTAAACCGTCCACGCACTGCCTCGATAACATACATAGTTTCTCCTCGTCGACTTTGTTTGGACACAACTTGAAATTCTCGTTCAAGATGAGTTGCAAAAATTCATAGACTATACTTGCGTGATGACTGGATGAGTCAGTGAAGACGTAGATTTGGACAAAAATATTTCGTGATTGACTCATTAATTAATTAAAATTTCATTAAAGGCTTTTATTTAACGTAACACTAAAGCCTGTGTCTTTGTGTCGTCGTAGCACCAAAGTAGCACGTAGCACCAAAATAACTTCAAATTTCAAACGTTTTTATTGATATGCTTAATAGCCTTTGATAGTCAACCGTTTTAAAAGCCGCCGTGTTCGATAGTTTCTTGAAGCAAGAGACTCAGGCCGTGGTTATGAACAGGGCCATCGTAGGACATCGTCGGACTTTTTGCGTGTAAAGTTGGCGGGAAATTCGAAGTTTCTTGAAGCAACAGATACTCAGTGATCAAGTTATAAATTTGCGTAGCTCTCTCTAGAGTGCGAAGGGTATCCACTCGTATAATTTTGTAGCCAAAACCAAATGCCATCCCAAATCCCAAAAGCAATCACCATATTAGGGCTGATTGAAGAAGCTGGAGAAAAATGCCGATCCCGTCTGAACAAGGGAAAAGGAGGAGGAGGAGAAAAAAAAAATGCTTTCGGGCTGACATTTGGTTTTGGCTAGAAAATTTTACTAGCGAATGGCCCTCGCACTCAACATTTTCAATGTTAGGTAATACCTACCACTCTTGTTAATAGAACTGCCTTTACAGGTAGGTAGGTAAATACCTACTAACTCTTTTATGAACTCTAAAAACCTTTGTCAGTTTTACCTCCTACTCAATGCCATCTCTTCACCCCTATCATCTGGAATTAATAAAACTACAAATTCTAAATTCCATTCAACTTGCGTCACAAAGACGAAGAAGCAATATTTAAAGCCAAGAGAACATCAATATCAAAGTTGTTTTTCAAATTAAAACTTCTTTTTTCTTTATTTTCTGAGTGATTTCTTCGCCGAATTCAATTTAAATTGCTTGATTTAGTTTTCCCATGGTTTTGTCTATCGAAATGTAGAATTTGTTTCCAGATTTCATAACTTTTTCAGGAAGAAAAATTAGAAAAAAAAAGTAAAAACCTTCGCTTCGAGCCGAGTGTTTCTGACATAAGCGTAGGGAAAATTTATCAAAACGGACTCCATGTTTTATTTTCAAAGTCACGTGACTTCTCCTCTGCTAACTAAAACTTCGTCATACAAGATTTTTATAATTTTTTCTACCAAATTTTCTTTATTTTATTAGTTTTTTTACCTTATTTTGTTTCAATATTGATTGTAAAAAGTAACTATTGTTTACTTTTCCTTCTATTTGATAGGAAAGTTTTATTTGCCTAAGTTTGAAAGTAATTTACTGATAATAGGTTGATTTTTTGTTAGTCAGGTCGTTGGAGAGGGGAAATTTTATGTTAGCATTCACTTACAATATCATGCATGGGTATTTCATTATTATCATCATCAGTAGTATTTCTTATATTCATTTATTTTACTTTACTTTCTGTATCTACGTACAAATCGCTTTTTTTTAATGACGCAAGTATTTTTACTGGGGAGCATTGCTGGTTCCTTGGTTTGTTTGATAGTTGTTGCATTGGATTGGACTTTTTTTCATCTGTTTCTTGAAATCTTGAAAGAGTTTTGTGAGAATTTCTACACAGCTCATGAGGTTTTTTTGATTTTCTCCTGCGTGAGAAGTTTTAGCATTTATGCGTGCGGCGTTTAGAGTTTTTATTTGATCTTACTGTTATTTGTCTGCTGTAGGTAGTGGATAAATACGTGTTGAATGTGTTAATTGGTATTGTTTCGTACCTACGTGATTTTTCCTTATCATTTTTTGTGTTTTTAGAAGAGTATAACCACAAGAAACTGTCGAGTAATAAGTAATACGTAATTTCTAGTACTTTTTGTGATTCTAAACTGATAAGATATTAGCTGTTAGGTCGTTAACCATTTCCTTACGTATGTGCTGTATAACTCTAGGTCTTAACTGACTCAAAGGTAAGTAAACGTTAATACCAACCTTTTGAAATGCTTTTATTACCTATATATACTTGAGTTTGTTTTCCTATTTCCTCAACCTCAAGAGTTGCATACTTTGATTGTTTTCTTTTCTTTTTATCAATGTTTTCTGTTTTTGCCTAATCCGTGTTATCTTTTCTTATTTACTTGAATTTTATTTCGTTCATGTAAGTGTGGAATATATGTATGTGATGTTTCTTTTTCTATTTCTTTTTCCACTCCAGGAAATCTGCGTTTCTAGGAATTGATCGGTTGCTGTCTCTCCAAAGGGGTTCTTAAAGAGTCAAAAGCTTTTGCAAAATCTGTAATATTTCCTGATTTTAAACGAATGTTCCAACAGGTCATTGCGCCCATCTCTCTCTCTCTTTCTCCCTCCCTCCTCGCCCCTCTCTTTTCTCTCCCTTTCATTCTCTCTATCTATCTTTCTCCCTCCTCTCTCTTTCTCTTCCTCCCTATCTACCTATCTTTCTCCCTCTCCAATCTTTGTTTCTCACTCTTTGTCTCTCTATCTATCTTTCTCCCTCA
>NW_007377498.1:204661-214948 GCF_000475195.1 Diaphorina citri
CATTTCATGATTTTTAACTCTATTTCTTTTAATATTTGTTCTATTTTTGTGTCTATTAAGTGAATATCAAGTCACGTGATGGAGCTCAAATCAAGCCTCAGCTACCTTTTATTCCCTCTAACCGTCCACATACTAATTAGATGGTGAGGCCAGTAGTAATTTTTATTCAAGAATTCATTTCATATACTTGAGGTGGTGCTATTAGCTAGGTACAAATCGGTATGCCACCAAGATTAATACAGGCAAGCATTTCTGGTACTGGGGAGCATTGCTGGTTCCTTGGTTTGTTTGATAGTTGTTGCATTGGATTGGACTTTTTTTCATCTGTTTCTTGAAATCTTGAAAGAGTTTTGTGAGAATTTCTACACAGCTCATGAGGTTTTTTTGATTTTCTCCTGCGTGAGAAGTTTTAGCATTTATGCGTGCGGCGTTTAGAGTTTTTATTTGATCTTACTGTTATTTGTCTGCTGTAGGTAGTGGATAAATACGTGTTGAATGTGTTAATTGGTATTGTTTCGTACCTACGTGATTTTTCCTTATCATTTTTTGTGTTTTTAGAAGAGTATAACCACAAGAAACTGTCGAGTAATAAGTAATACGTAATTTCTAGTACTTTTTGTGATTCTAAACTGATAAGATATTAGCTGTTAGGTCGTTAACCATTTCCTTACGTATGTGCTGTATAACTCTAGGTCTTAACTGACTCAAAGGTAAGTAAACGTTAATACCAACCTTTTGAAATGCTTTTATTACCTATATATACTTGAGTTTGTTTTCCTATTTCCTCAACCTCAAGAGTTGCATACTTTGATTGTTTTCTTTTCTTTTTATCAATGTTTTCTGTTTTTGCCTAATCCGTGTTATCTTTTCTTATTTACTTGAATTTTATTTCGTTCATGTAAGTGTGGAATATATGTATGTGATGTTTCTTTTTCTATTTCTTTTTCCACTCCAGGAAATCTGCGTTTCTAGGAATTGATCGGTTGCTGTCTCTCCAAAGGGGTTCTTAAAGAGTCAAAAGCTTTTGCAAAATCTGTAATATTTCCTGATTTTAAACGAATGTTCCAACAGGTCATTGCGCCCATCTCTCTCTCTCTTTCTCCCTCCCTCCTCGCCCCTCTCTTTTCTCTCCCTTTCATTCTCTCTATCTATCTTTCTCCCTCCCCAATCTTTGTTTCTCACTCTCATTCTCTCTGTCTCCCTATCTATCTTTCTCCCTCTGCCTACCTTTTCTCTTCTCTCTCTTTCTCCTTTCTCGCCAGGAATCCCTTCCTCTCTCCACCTTGATACCTCCCCCTCTCTCTCCGTCCTTCTCCTTCGCCAGCAATCACCATCCCTTCTTCCCCAGGCTTTCTCTCCCTCTCCTCCCCCTCCCATGTCTACGCCCTTGGGCTTGGGTGGGGGGGGGTTATTGTGGTGGGCGCATTGTTATTATGAGCACGATGAATCCCCGAACTTTAACCAAAATGTAAAACAGGTGTGAGATGATAATTTGGAGCAGAGGACAAGTTTTGTTCCAGGGCTTGGGTTCGATAAACAGGTGGGGAAACAAAGTTCCTCCAAACCCAAACAGGTGCAAGAGATTTTCGGTATTGTGAGATAAAAGACGATTGTTGACTGTTAAAAGTCACTTTTTTTAGTTCTTAAGGTGTGTCCACACATAGTTGACCGGTCATCGATCGATGTCGACTGAAACCGTCCACACTGCATCGACAACATAGATTCTCCTCTTCAATCGACGGCCGGTCGACTATGTGTGGCTGTGGACACACCTTCATGAGAACTAGAAACTCGAATATTTAATTTACCTATTTACTCTTTAAAGTCGCTTTTATTGGCCAGTAGCAATAGCACGTTGAATGCACCAGTCTTTGACGGATCAATGAAGAAACGTTGTCTCTGGTTGGTATTTGGATGGGTGACGGGTTGGCTAATCACGTGACTACATAGGTGGTTGAAATCCCAGCGAAATGCATGACAGAAAAGCCTGATCCAACCTTAGCAATTAAGGGTAAGGGCTTCTCCTTTCGTTATAACGATGTTTTCCCCCCAATTTGGACTAGTCCATAAAGATAACGAGATGTACACATGTATAATATATGATACATATACTTAGATGTACAACATACAAGAAGTTTGGCCTCTCCATTCTGGACAAAAAGGGATGCACAACATTGAGGTGGGAAAACTGGGGAACTTGAAAGTTTCTTTCCAAAACATCTTGAGGTGTGTTTTCCTTTCCAGGAACTAGTTCCTCCACGGAGATCTGAATTTTCAACAATTTGGCTGCCAAAGAATAGTTATACCTATTCTATGGTGTGTTTACCATTTATGGACTTTTTTTATGCATCTACTTACTATTAGGTACCCTAAACACCAAAATTCTTGTTAACATTAAGTATGTTTCTTTTGCAATTGTCTATTTTCTGTGCCGAAACAAATGTTTTTATTCCGGTAATGCCGCCACTGGTGGCTGCTCTGTAACTCGGTAGCTACTCAATTGTCTTTAGACCAGCTACTCATTATCAGGTAGACCTGGCAGGTACAATAGTGAGTGGCTGGTCTTACGAGACTGAGTAGAACCTAAATCCCAAACGCAAAGGCGGAAAAACTTTCTGAAAGCTTTGTTAGTCACCTCTATCTTATTTTGTTTGATTTAAAAAAGCCGTAATGTATTATGTGATTTTTTTTTCTATAGTCAACATGGCTGAACCAATGAGATTGTTAGATTCCGCTTTGTGGAGCAAGTGTGGACGTCCAAAACGGAATCTCATTGGTTCAGCCATCTGGACTATAAAAAAAGTCTTTGCTGGAAAATGTACAAGCTAAATTTTTGAGGTCATCGTTCAAGAAAGAAAATGGTTTTTACCGAACCTATCACGAGGATATTTATATCATCAATTCAAAACATATTTGAGGAGATGCCACTTCCAAGTTCATCTTCAAACTCAAAAACCCGTCTCAAATTCGAATTTTTCCCCGATTGCGAAATTTCAGACACAATTTGACTCTTCTTTGTTAGTTTATACACGGGGGGAAAAAAGGCGCGCCCCCTTGATATTAAGTGTTATTATTGTGAGAAGTGATGCTAGTGATTGTGATAATGCTCGCACCAAG
This sequence comes from Diaphorina citri, assembly GCF_000475195.1. Taxonomy (NCBI): domain Eukaryota; kingdom Metazoa; phylum Arthropoda; class Insecta; order Hemiptera; family Psyllidae; genus Diaphorina; species Diaphorina citri. Next base: position 207,779 of record NW_007377498.1, read on the forward strand.
GTCTTTGTGAATACCCTATGATGTTTATGTGTTTGTTAAAAATGTGAGCGTCGCTTCCTACAGGACGAGCGAAAAGTTGTGCGTCTTGTAGCGTGATGGTGGGCTTGTGCAGATGAGGGGCCTAATCTGAATGTCCGTCTTTTCGGAAATAGAGGAAGTTTATGGAAGTATTTATTTACACCAGACAAAATCATGAGTTTAACTGTTAGCAAGATACCTATTAGGTACTCTTCAAAACCAGAGAAACTAAGGCTTATATAAAACATCGAAATTAGATTGAAAGATTGATGGGAAAAAAAGGTAATGGTTCAGTGAAAATAGTAGTTAGAAGTTACCCAGAAAAAGAACCCAGACGGGCTCCAAAATCTAGTCGGAAAATATTCTAAATGTTGGACATGTACATAAGTTTGCCACTCTCACTTTCTCTCACGGCGGATTGCATACAAATGTCATCAAAATCGGATTATTAAGCTTTCAAAAGCTGCGAACAAAACAAACAGACCTAAAGACAAACTAAATCAAACTTTTGACAAAAGCCAGAGATCACTTCTTTTAAGTAGGTACACTAAACACTAGGTACACAGCTAAACATCGACCGGAAGGTACCTGGTATTATTAAACCAACTAATTTTTAAAAAGTCCATCAACTTTATGACTGTTGCTGACAATACTGGCAGGAATCAATCAGACGGTAATGTCGGCAATTCATTGTTGGTGACATTGGACAAACAAAGTACCTAAGTAAGTATGACTGTTGTGACGTCCAAACCGAGTTCTTAATAGGATGTGTTTTGCTTTTTCACCGAGACTAGTATTATGGATTGAAATTGGGCTTTGAACAGTATTTCGTGGTGAAAACTGAAGGAAAGGTTGGCCTTTAATACGTAGATCTAAGTACGTAGGTATGTGGAGTTTCCCTGACTGGTCATCTTAGACTTTTACATATGTCCTAAAGTGACAACACAAATTTGAAGGGAAAACTCGGCAAGGCGGAGAGCTGTTGCTCTCCAAATTTTATTGGAACCAGACTGATGTCCTAAAGTGACAACACAAATTTGAAGGGAAAACTCGGCAAGGCGGAGAGCTGTTGCTCTCCAAATTTTATTGGAACCAGACTGACACAAATTATATTCTCTGGTCAGCGCCGCTACAGGTACCTACCGCCCAGGTCTTGAACTTTTTTGGGGTTTTCCTTCACTTCCTAATTTCGTTTGTTTATTTCCACGGCAAATAGTGACGAAAGCGATGTCAAAGGTGAGGAAAAAAAGTTCGAATCATTCTGAATTTGAAGTAGATACCTAAAGTAGGTATTGGACCTTTGTAGACTTATTTTATTGGACCTTTGTAGACTTATTTTATTGGACCTTTGTAGACTTGTTTTATTGGACCTTTGTAGTAAAAGAAGTACCTAAGTCTTTGTAGAAAAAAACCTTTTTGGGGAAAAGTAAAGGATGACATTTTGCTATATTTTCCCCAACTTACCCATTGGTATAAGTAGGGCCATCGGCTTTAATAAACGCCCTTGGTCTCTGGGACCTGGTTGGATCTTTTGAGACACCAACTTACCCATAGATTCCTAGGTTCCTACTTATCACCCTCTTCCTAAGTAAAAGGTCTTTTCAGTCCTTTTCGAGCAGTCTGAAACAAGTACCATTATCACTGTTCTTGGCAGGGCGGAGAGCTACTGTGGTCTCTGTCTACACATCATAGATTTCACATTGAAAAGAAAGAAGACAAAAGACAACTTTTTTTCCAGTCAACCGTCGTTGACCTATGTGTGGACACCAGATTTAAGCTTGATCGATGTCGAGGCAGTGTGGACGGTTTCAGTAGACATCGATCGACGGCCGGTGACAACAATTAGGTAACAATAATAAACAATAAACTAATTATATTCGTCGACAACAAAACAAACAAAGGTAGAAAGGAAATAATTAGACGCATTATAGGGAAGAAGGAAGGAAGCCAGAGAAAAAAAAGAGGAGGGAGAAAGAGAGTAAGAGAGAGAAAGAGTAAAATAAAGGAAAAGAATGGTAAGTAATTGGTTAAAAGTTAAGTTGTAAAAGAGTAACATTTGCTTTCACACTGAGGTAACACGTCGCAAGTAGCAAGTCGCAAGATGCTATTCATATCATTAAAGGCCAACCTTTTCAACCACGAAAGACTGTCCAAAGCCCAATCTCAATCCATACTAGTCTAGGTGAAAAAGCAAAACACATCCTATATCTAAGTAAGACACGGCAAAAACTTGTCATATTTTTGTGGTTATTTCGTTTTGATAAAAAAAAGCAACGACAAGTCTTGCCAACAGAACAGAATGTCAGAATATTAGGAGTTCCTATCGCTACAATATTGTTATTATCATTGATTAAAATAAAATTGTGACCTACTAAAAATAGCAAGCACTACCAGTGTCCGAGGCAACAAATCAGTGCTGTAGCTGTTAAGGGCTCGTAGGAACAGACTGGAAAAGTTTGTTTCGCAACATTTGCGCAACTGTTTCGAATGTTGAGCAACTTTTAAGATAAAGGCTGGTACACATTAAAGGACAAGAAAAATGTTTCAGAAATAAGTGTGGAGACCGTATATTATTATGTGACTTTTTTTTAAGACTTTGTTTAACGCCCTACACCTACAGGGAGGGCAATTACTAAACAAAGTTTCCTACCTAGGTATTTAATCTAATATACAAAAATAAATGAAATACCTATTACACCTACAACTGCAAAATTGGGTTATTTCCCATAAGGCCCCTCAACCTCTCTTTGAAAAGGCCGGGTGGGTCAGCAAAGTCCAGATCTGAGGAGTATTCGTTATATAGTTCCATAGCAGTGGGCAGTGTTGAAGCAGAATAATATTGGGCTGCGCCCAGCCTTTCCAGAGGAGAAAAATGCAGGGTCTTCTCTCTGGCGTAGTCCAACTGGTGGTGGTGGAACCTTTATAAAAATGTACTCCATTGCGGAGGGAACATCTACAATGCTGTTCATGATATTGTATAACAACATTATGAATGCACACCTCCGCCTATCCTCTAAACTCTGAAGGTCCAAGTTCTCGGCTAGTGTATCTACGTACAAATCGCTTTTTTAATGACGCAAGTATTTTTACTGGGGAGCATTGCTGGTTCCTTGGTTTGTTTGATAGTTGTTGCATTGGACTTTTTTTCATCTGTTTCTTGAAAGAGTTTTGTGAGAATTTCTACACAGCTCATTCATGAGGTTTTTTTGATTTTCTCCTGCGTGAGAAGTTTTAGCATTTATGCGTGCGGCGTTTAGAGTTTTTATTTGATCTTACTGTTATTTGTCTGCTGTAGGTAGTGGATAAATACGTGTTGAATGTGTTAATTGGTATTGTTTCATACCTACGTGATTTTTCCTTATCATTTTTGTGTTTTTAGAAGAGTATAACCACAAGAAACTGTCGAGTAATAAGTAATACGTAATTTCTAGTACTTTTTGTGATTCTAAACTGGAGTTTTTATTTGATCTTACTGTTATTTGTCTGCTGTAGGTAGTGGATAAATACATGTTGAATGTGTTAATTGGTAGAAACAATACCTACGTGATTTTTCCTTATCATTTTTTTGTGTTTTTAGAAGAGTATAACCAAAAGAAACTGTCGAGTAATAAGTAATACGTAATTTCTAGTACTTTTTGTGATTCTAAACTGATAAGATATTAGCTGTTGGGTTGCTAACCATTTCCTTACGTATGTGCTGTATAACTCTAGGTCTTAACTGACTCAAAGGTAAGTAAACGTTAATACCAACCTTTTGAAATGCTTTTATTACCTATATATACTTGAGTTTATTTCCTATTTCCTCAACCTCAAGAGTTCAAGAGTTGCATGCTTTGATTGTTTTCTTTCCTTTTTATCAATGTTTTCTGTTTTTGCCTAATCCGTGTTATCTTTTCTTATTTACTTGAATTTTATCTCGTTCATGTAAGTGTAGAATATATGTATGTGATGTTTCTTTTTCTATTTCTTTTTCCACTCCAGAAAATCTGCGTTTCTAGGAATTGATCGGTTGCTGTCTCCCCAAAGGGGTTCTAAAGAGTCAAAAGCTTTTGCAAAATCTGTAATATTTCCTGATTTTAAACGAATGCTCCAACAGGTCATTGCGCCCATCTCTCTCTCTCTCTTTCTCTCTCCTCTTTTCTCTCTCTTTCTCCCTCCCTCCTCGCCCCTCTCTTTTCTCTCCCTTTCATTCTCTCTATCTATCTTTCTCCCTCCTCTCTCTTTCTCTTCCTCCCTATCTACCTATCTTTCTCCCTCTCCAATCTTTGTTTCTCACTCTTTGTCTCTCTATCTATCTTTCTCCCTCTGCCTACCTTTTCTCTTCTCTCTCTCTCTCTTTCTCGCCAGGAATCCCTTCCTCTCTCCACCTTGATACCTCCCCCTCTCTCTCCGTCCGTCTCCTTCACCAGCAATCACTATCCCTTCTTCCCCAGGCTTTCTCTCCCTCTCCTCCCCCTCCCATGTCTACGCCCTTGGGCTTGTGTGTGTGTGTGGGGGGGGGGTTCTTGTGGTGGGCGCATTGTTATTATAGCACGATGAATCCCCGAACTTTAACCAAAATGTAAAACAGGTGTGAGATGATAATTTGGAGCAGAGGACAAGTTTTGTTCCAGGGCTTGGGTTCGATAAACAGGTGGGGAAACAAAGTTCCTCCAAACCCAAACAGGTGCAAGAGATCTTCGGTCTTGTGAGAAATAAAAGACGATTGTTGACTGTTAAAAGTAACTTTTTTTAGCCGTTCTTAAGGTGTGTCCACACATAGTTGACCGGTCATCGATCGATGTCGACTGAACCGTCCACACTGCCTCGACAACATAGATTCTCCTCTTCAATCGACGGCCGGTCGACTATGTGTGGCTGTGGACACACCTTCATGAGAACTAAAAACTCGAGTATTTACTCTTAAAAGTCGCTCTTATTGGCCAGTAGCAATAGCACGTTGAATGCTTTGACGGATTATTGAAGAAACGTTGTCTGTGGTTGGTATTTGGATGGGTGACGGTTTGGCTAATCACGTGACTTCATAGGTGGTTGAAATCCCAGCGAAATGTATGACAGAAAAGCCTGATCCAACCTTAGCAATTAAGGGTAAGGGCTTCTCCTTTCGTTATAACGATGTTTCCCCCCAATTTGGACTAGTCCATAAAGATAACGAGATGTACACATGTATAATATATGATATACTTAGATGTACAACATACAAGAAGTTTGGCCTCTCCATTCTGGACAAAAAGGGATCCACAACATTGAGGTGGGAAAACTGGGGAACTTGATAGTTTCTTTCCAAAACATCTTGAGGTGTATTTTCCTTTCTAGGAACTAGTTCCTCCACGGAGATCTGAATTTTCAACAATTTGGCTGCCAAAGATGAGTTATACCTATCTATATATGGTGTGTTTACCATTTATGGACTTTTTTTATGCATCTAATCTAATCTTACCCTAAACCCCAAAATTCTTGTTAACATTATGTTTCTTTTGCAAATGTCTATTTTCTGTGCCGAAACAAATGTTTTTATTCCGATAATGCCGCCACTGGTGGCTGCTCTGTAACTCGGTAGCTACTCAATTGTCCTTAGGCCAGCTACTCATTATCAGGTAGACCTGACAGGTACAATATAGTGAGTGGCTGGGCTTACAAGACTGAGTGGAACCTAAATCCCAAACGCAAAGGCGGAAAAACGAAAGCTTTGTTAGTCACCTCTATCTTATTTTGTTTGATTTAAAAAAGCTGTATTTTATTATGTGATTTTTTTCTATAGTCAACATGGCTGAACCAATGAGATTGTTAGATTCCGCTTTTTGGAGCAAGTGTGGACGTCCAAAACGGAATCTCATTGGTTCAGCCATCTTGACTATAAAAAAAGTCTTTGCTGGAAAATGTACAAGCTAAATTTTTGAGGTCATCGTTCAAGAAAGAAAATGGTTTTTACCCAACCTACCCCAATGCCATCTCATACAAACTCCTAGCCGAGAACTTGGACCTTCAGAGTTTAGAGGATAGGCGGAGGTGTGCATTCATAATGTTGTTATACAATATCATGAACAGCATTGTGGATGTTCCCTCCGCAATGGAGTACATTTTTATAAAGGTTCCACCAGTGGGACTACGCCTACGCCAGATTATTGTTATAGGATATGGACAAAAAACTAAAGGTACGTCCATACTACAATCGATCGATGTTGATGGTATACCTGCCTACAAAAATACTACCACTTTTAGGCGCGTTTCGCACTGAGGTCACACGTCGCAAGTAGCAAGTCGCAAGATGCTACTGCTTACGTCCTGAATCTTGTTCAAAGAAACATGAACTTTCACATTGGAGTAACACTATTGTTATAGGTTATAGGATATGGACAAAAAACCAAAGGTACGTCCATACTACAATCGATCGATGTTGATGGTATGCCTGCCTACAAAAATACTACCACTTTTAAACAGTTTTGCTAGCAAATGTTACTCTTTTACAACTTAACCTTTAACCAATTACTTACCATTCTTTTCCTTTATTCTACTCTTTCTCTCTCTCTCACTCTCTTTCTCCCTCCCACTCTCTTTCTCCCTCCCTCACTCTCTCTCTCGCTCCTCTCTTTCTCTCTCTCCCTCTTTCTCTTTCTCCCTCCCCTTTTTTCTCTGGCTTCCTTCCTTCTTCCCTACGTCTAATTATTTCCTTTCTACCTTTGTTTGTTTTGTTGTCGACGAATATAATTAGTTTATTGTTTATTATTGTTACCTAATTGTTTCCAGTGTTTAAATTTTGTAATAGGGCTTTGTCATTTCTTTCTTGTATATTTACCTTTGAGGCTAGATTTAAAAGGAAGTTAAAGAAAGGATAGAATAGATAGCAATAGAATATACCTTGTTTATCCTGCTCGAATGAGACTAAAAAGTCCCTTTACCCCAGCAGGCTAAACAACACAAAGAGGGATCTTTTCGTAGCTATACTTATTTACTAGTGGTTGACCCGTCCTTTGTACGGGACCACCACACACACACAAATACACTCCCCCCCACACACACCACACCTATCACACCACACCCATCACACACATCCCATCACACCACACCCATCACACCACACCCATCACACATCCACCACCACACACCACATCCACCACACACACACCACACCCACCACACACACCACACCCA
>NW_007377498.1:215695-290277 GCF_000475195.1 Diaphorina citri
TTTTTTTGTTTTTTTTTTTTTTTTTTTTTTTTTTTTTTTTTTTTTTTTTTTTTAAGAGGTTTGACAGAGGGAACTTTAACTGCTATGGTCTTATCGTCCCGAAATCGAGGAGAGAAGGAAGACAGGATAGGAGAAAGCCAGCCGTTTCCGAGAACGAACATTATCCCATCAGGATAAAATCCGCCCCGGGCGGGAATCGAACCCGCGGCCTAGCGCTTACAAGGCAGACGCACTACCAACTAAGCTAACTAGGCTGGCATATGAAATCTAAATACGTACCTACCGCCCAGGTCTTGAACTTTTTGGGGGCTTTCCTTCACTTCCTAATTTCGTTTGTTTATTTCCACGGCAAATAGTGAAGAAAGCGATGTCAAAGGTGAGGAAAAAAAGTTCGAATCATTCTGAATTTGAAGTAGATACCTAAAGTAGGTATTTGGACCTTTGTAGACTTACACCCATATTTATGAACAAAATGCTGGCTCTTAAGTTCGTGCTAAGCATAGTCTCAAGGCATTTGATTGGTCAATTTTGACTTGAGACTGATCTAAGAACGATCATTCTTGTTCATAAATACGAGTGTCATTCTATTGGACCTTTGTAGACTTATTTTATTGGACCTTTGTAGACTTATTTTATTGGACCTTTGTAGACTTATTTTATTGGACCTTTGTAGACTTATTTTATTGGACCTTTGTATACTTATTTTATTGGACCTTTGTAGACTTATTTTATTGGACCTTTGTAGACTTATTTTATTGGACCTTTGCAGTAAAAGTAAGTAAGTCTTTGTAGAAAAAAAACCTTTTTGGGGAAAAGTAAAGGATGACATTTTGCAATATTTTCCCCAACTTACCCATTGGTATAAGTAGGGCCATCGGCTTTAATAAACGCCCTTGGTCACTGGGACCTGGTTAGATCTTTTGAGACACCAACTTACCCATAGATTCCTAGGTTCCTACTTATTACCCTCTTCCTAAGTAAATGGTCTTTCCAGTCCTTTTCGAGCAGTCTAAAACAAGTACCATTATTACTGTTCTTGGCAGGGCGGAGAGCTACAAACTGTGGTCTCTGTCTACACATCATAGATTTCACATTGAAAAGAAAGAAGACAAAAGACAACTTTTTTTTCCAGTCAACCGTCGATGACCTATGTGTGGACACAGCTTTAAGCTCGATCCATGTCGAGGCAGTGTGGACGGTTTCAGTAGACATCGATTGACGGCCGGTTGACTGTGTGTGGACACACCTTTACATTTTCCAACTCGTTGTCGTCGTCTTAAAATCATTTATTTATTTTTTAATTTTCTGAATTTTCACTTGTTTTTACATGGGTAGGCAAATGTAGTGATTAAATGAGGCTTTTTTAAACTGTTGGCATAATGGGACTTTTTAGTCCTAGCCGACAGTATAAATAAGGTATAATAAATAAATAAATAAAATTAAGTTTAGAAAGTAAAGTGAGTTGTATTTTAGGTCTTTGCTCACGGTGTCATACGGAAGTAATCCAAACAGATACCACCGCACGATGGTAAGTTGGTAAGCACTTACCTGTCTGCTCTGGAATGAAAATCTTGGTCAAGTAACAGATTCGGTATGCTCCACTGAACAGCTGAGAGTTCCTATTGAGAATATTGTAGCTTCTCAAACAATAGAGCCTAAAAGTGAGATTTTGACAATTTTACAGGAGAGAGAAAAAAAAAATCTTGTTCTTTTTCTTCTGCTTCTACTCTTTCTCCTTCTCCTCCCCCTCCCCCTTTTTCCCCTTCCTTTTACTTCTTTTTCTACATCTCTTTCTGCTTCTTCTGATGGTTCTTTATCTTCTCCTCCTCCTCTTCCTCCTTCTTCGTCTTCTGATGGTTCTTTATCTTCTCCTCCTCCTCTTCCTCCTTCTTCGTCTTCTTTTTCCACTTTTTATTGTTCTTCTGCTCCCCCTCTTTCTTCTCCTTCTGCTTTCCTTGTTTTTTGGTAACAAAGTATTCCTCCTTCGTAACAAAGAGATAGCGAGACAAGCAGCCAAACAAAATTCTAAATCGTGCAATAAAAGTTGAATTTGGAAATAGGCTGTTTTGTTTCAAAAGCGACGATATTCAGATTCTGGTATTAATTGAAGCACAGTGATTTTCATTCATTTAAGATAATAATATAATGATAAGTAATTGTTGTTGTGATAGTGTAATAGCTATACATACAAAAAAAAACTTGTTCTTTTTCTTCTGCTTCTACTCTTTCTCCTTCTCCTCCCCCTCCTCCTTTTTTTTCCCTTCCTTTTACTTCTGCTTCTTCTGATGGTTCTTTATCTTCTCCTTCTCCTCCTCCTCTTCCTCCTTCTTCGTCTTCTTTTTCTACTTTTTATTGTTCTTCTGCTCCCCCCTCTTTCTTCTCCTTCTGCTTTACTTGTTCTTTGGTAACAAAGTATTCCTCCTTCGTAACAAAGAGATAGCGAGACAAGCAGCCCTACAAAATTCTAAATCGTGCAATAAAAGTTGAATTTGGAAATAGGCTGTTTTGTTTCAAAAGGGTCGATATTCAGATTCTGGTACCTATCAATTGAAGCACAGTGATTTTCATTCATTTAAGATAATAATATAATGATAAGTAATTGTTGTTGTGATAGTGTAATAGCTATACATAAATTTACATACATTCGGCTCAAAAGCTCTCAAAAGCTAAAGTAGGAATGTAGGTAGGTACTTGTAATAAATACCTAGGTATTAAAACAAGGGGAATTTAGGCACATCCTCTAAAAAACATTCATAATACTTGATTTCAGGAACATACACTAAAAGATTTATAATTGGAGTTCAGGCACATCCACTAAAAACATTTATAATGGGAGTTCAGACACATCCACTGATGAATATTTATAATGGGAGTTCAGACACATCCACTGATGAATATTTATAATGGGAGTTCAGACACATCCACTAAAAACATTTATAATTTTGGAGTTCAGACACATCCATTAAAAACATTTATAATGGGAGTTCAGACACATTCATTAAAAACATTTATAATTGGAGTTTAGACACATCCCATTTACATACATTCGGCTCAAAAGCTAAAGTAGGAATGTAGGTACTTGTAATAAATAGGTATTGAAACAAGGGGAATTTAGGCACATCCACTAAAAACATTCATAATACTTGATTTCAGGAACATACCTACACTAAAAGATTTATAATTGGAGTTCAGGCACATCCACTGATGAATATTTATAATGGGAGTTCAGACACATCCACTGATGAATATTTATAATGGGAGTTAGGACACATCCACTAAAAACATTTATAATTTGAGTTCAGACACATCCATTAAAAACATTTATAATGGGAGTTCAGACACATTCATTAAAAACATTTATAATTGGAGTTTAGACACATCCACTAAAAACATGTATAATGGGAGTTCAGACACATTCACTAAAAACTCTAAAAAGCTAAAAACATTTGAAAGAGAGTAAATATTTTGGTAGGTATTTAGCCTTCATGTCCCGGAATTGCCAACATTACTTTCCTTAGACACATCCACTAAAAACATGTATAATGGGAGTTCAGACACATTCACTAAAAATTCTAAAAAGCTAAAAACATTTGAAAGAGAGTAAATATTTTGGTAGGTACTTAGCCTTCATGTCCCGGAATTGCCAACATTACTTTTCTTATAAATAGGATATTAGTCAGCTCCCATGGCGTAGTGGCCACTGCGCTCGCGTTGCACGCGGGAGACCCGGGTTCGATTCCCGGCGGGGGCAAGAAACTGCGCTCGCCTTGCACGCGGGAGACCCGGATTCGATTCCCGGCGGGGTCAAGAATGCAAATTATTGATTCCGTGACTGGCTGTTGCGGAGCCCACTCAGCCTCGTGAGGAAAATGAGTAGCTATGACATATAAATGCACATAGCGACCGGTGCCAGCATGGTAGGTATAAACATTGGATTTTAGGATTATTGAGATATTGGGAAAAAATCCTACAATGCTGCAGTGAGCACCGAAGTTGTGACATAATAACACAAAGAAACTGCCTTTACATTTACATTAAATTTTAATAGGATATTATTACAGTACGTTCTTATAATATAAGATAAGGAAAGTAATATTAAGAAAGCATCAGGAAAATTTCCTCTCTGATTATCCGATATTTCGTAAGAAGATTGACAATTTTGCTGTCAGAAAATTACCTAACGAAGTTGTGACATAATAACACAAAGAAACTACCTTTACATTTACATTAAATTTTAATAGGATATTATTACAGTATAAGGAAAGTAAAATTAAGAAAGCATCAGGAAAATTTCCTCTCTGATTATCCGATATTTCGTAAGAAGATTGACAATTTTGCTGTCAGAAAATTACCTAACCAATAACACAAAGAAACTGCATTTACATTTACATTTTAATAGGATATTATTACCTAGAGTACCTATAAGAAAAGTATAATTAAGAAAGCATCAAGAAAATTTCCTCTCTGGATTCTCCCAACATATTTCGTAAGAAGATTGACAATTTTGCTGTCAGAAAATTACCTAACTTTCAAAAGAACGTTCGAATAATGTTACCTACACCTAAAACTTTCAGAGGAAAAGTTAGAATGAGCTGAAAATCAATGTTGACCTATTTATTTAGGTAATATTTCTAAATTTCTTTACAGTTCTGATGTGTAATTTGTATCTTCTGGTTGTTATAGGTACATACATAGCCTACTGTCTATTGTTATAGTAATATTTCTAAATTTCTTTACTGTTCTGATGTGTAATTTGTATCATCTGGTTGTTATAGGTACATACATAGCCTACTGTCTATTGTTATAGGATATGGACAAAACACTAAAGGTACGTCCATACTACAATCGATCGATGTCGATGGTATACCTGATGCCTACAAAAATACTACCACTTTTAGGCGCGTTTCGCACTGAGGTAACACGTCGCAAGTAGCAAGTCGCAAGATGCTACTGCTTACGTCCTGAATCTTGTTCAAACTATTTAGGTACCTAGGTATTTATTTTCTGTTAATTAGTGACACAGTTTTTTACTTTGTAACTTTTTAACCCTTTGATAGGTAGGTATGAAGGTATGCATTTCTATTTTTTTATCCTGACAAATTTTGAATTGTGTGTCATTTTGAATTTATTATTCTCAACATTTTAGGACCAAAGTGGATCGAATGAAAAAGGCCAAGGTTTTCAGTCTTTTTTGCCTCACCCCGAAGATTTCTCCTCAAATATACTATCGCGTTTCATTTACATAAAGACAGCTAACCCACTGATCCAGCATTACCCAAAGTTCAGAATAGTTCACTTGTTAACATGAGGTGCACAGACGGGTTAAAAAATCCGATTTAAACGTTAATTAATTTACTTTTTACTTAGTTTGAAAAAGGTCACAAATTCATCCACCTTCTTCCTCTGTACATATTTCTCTCTCCCTCCCTTCCTGTCTCCCTATTTCTCTCCTTCTTTCTCTGCCTCCCTCCCTATTCCTCTCTGTCTTTTCTCTCTCTCCTCTTTCCCTTTTGCCTCGTGTTTTTATCCCTCTTTACCATGTCTTCCTTCCGTTTCCCCTTCTCAGTTTTCTCGAGTATCGTTAACTTTGTCACCTTATTCCTTTGTATTATAGTTCGGGAATCTTTCTTTCTTTCTTTCTTCTTTCTCTGCCTCCCCCCCTATTCCTCTCTGTCTTTTCTCTCTCTCCTCATTCCCTTTTGCCTCGTGTTTTTATCCCTCTTTACCATGTCTTCCTTCTGTTTCCCCTTCTCAGTTTTCTCGAGTATCGTTAACTTTGTCACCTTATTCCTTTGTATTATAGTTCGGGAATCTTTCTTTCTTTCTTTTCACTTTGTACAATGGCTTCACAAGATCTTTGATATCGCTGGATTTTGCTGTAACTTTTTCTTCTCCTTTCTCTTCTTGTTCTTCTTTGATATCGCTTCTTCTTATTCTTTTTCTCTTCCTTCTTATCCTTTTTCTCCTTCGTCTTCTCCTTGTTCTTCTTCGTCTTCCTTTATTAGGCGCTTTAAAAATTGGGTAGGCACCGTTTGCGCCGACTTTTTAATTATATCTGACAATTTTTCGCCCAATTTTTTAGTCGATTTTCCTTGTAGAGAACTGATTAAGGTTTTGGGCATTCACTCTTTGGTTCAACCTACCTCTGTGAATCAGCATTTTCTTACCTAAAGATGATTAAGTGTAAAAACCGGTCAAGGTTAACAGTCTCTTCTTGTTCTTCTTTGATATCGCTTCTTCTTATTATTTTCCTCTTCCTTCTTATCCTTTGTCTCCTTCGTCTTCTCCTTGTTCTTCTTCGTCTTCCATTATTAGGCGCTTTAAAAATTGGGTAGGCATCGTTTGCGCCGACTTTTTAATTATATCTGACAATTTTTCGCCCAATTTTTTAGTCGATTTTCCTTGGAGAGAACTGATTAAGGTTTTGGCAACTAAAGGCCAAGACAACAGAAGAAAAGTTCTGGAATTTGGTTTCCAGAGATAAATTTCCAACCATAAGAAGATGTGTTGAAATAAGGTTTTGGGCAACTAAAGGCCAAGACAACAGAAGAAAAGTTCTGGAATTTGGTTTCCAGAGATAAATTTCCAACCATAAGAAGATGTGTTGAAATGCTGCATTCACTCTTTGGTTCAACCTACCTCTGTGAATCAGCATTTTCTTACCTAAAGATGATTAAGTGTAAAAACCGGTCAAGGTTAACAGACCAGCATACCCAGCAGTGTTTGAACCTGGCAATATCATCTTACACACCTGATTAGGTACTCCAAACTTGTAGACCAAATTCAGAGTCAAGTCTCACATTAGGTAAGTCGATCGCAAGACTGTATTGAAAATTTAAGTCGATCTTCCTCTAAAAAGGTTGAGCACCCCTGATCTATTTTATACAATTATCAAGTCTGTGGTGCTTATGTTGCTCGAAGTAGCTGTTAGTAGGTGTCCTTCGAATACATCCTATTTTATACAATTATCAAGTCTGTGGTGCTTATGTTGCTCGAAGTAGCTGTTAGTAGGTGTCCTTCGAATACATCCCCAAATGGGTCAAAATCAAAACCTACCCTGCTTTGAGTGCATTGGTTGAGGATGTGAGTTTTAGTACCACCAGTCCCATAACAGGTAGGTATTGGTCGCTTAACCTAACTACTTACCTATATTTTCAGACGGTCACCCGTCCAGATACATACCACACTCGACGTTGATTCAACATTCGAAAAGTACATTGGTTGAGGATGTAAGTTTTAGTACCACCAGTCCCATAACAGTACCACCAGTCCCATTGGTTGAGGATGTGAGTTTTAGTACCACCAGTCACCAGTCCCATTGGTTGAGGATGTGAGTTTTAGTACCACCAGTCCCATAACAGTACCACCAGTCCCATTGGTTGAGGATGTGAGTTTTAGTACCACCAGTCCCATAACAGGTAGGTATTAGTCGCTTAGCCTAACTACTTACCTATATTTTCAGACGGTCACCCGTCCAGATACATACCACACTCGACGTTGATTCAACATTCGAAAACTGGGATCGGAAACCACTTAGCGAATTGAATCAGGTCAAACTCGCATGAAAACACATTTGCACATTGTACAAAATTACAAATAATGTACATCCTAATGAAGATAGTAAAAACATCGATGTAAAAATAGAACAAAAACGTCTAGGTACCGTCCCAACCATAATTATACCTAATGCCGATTAGAAAAATTGCATCTGATGATGTTTCCTCGCCCATTTTGTGCTAAATATACCTAACTACTTACTTATATTTTCAGACGGTCACCCGTCCAGATACATACCACACTCGACGTTGATTCAACATTCGAAAACTGGGATCGGAAACCACTTAGCGAATTGAATCAGGTCAAACTCGCATGAAAACAGATTTGCACATTGTACAAAATTACAAATGTACATCCTAATGAAGATAGTAAAAACATCGTTCAGCTAGGTAGCTCGGTAGGTATTTTTCCTTTTTTCAGTGGCATTCTTTCTAATGGAATTTTCGGTGTTCACATTAACTTTTTGGTTTCTTCAATGTTTTTTTGAGCGCAATTTCCACGTAGAATTTCTTGTCTTCCCCCATCTTATTGGTGTAAGACGAGACAGTGAACAAACGTTGTTCAAGAGCTTGGTGTACTGTGAGTTTCCTGTCTGATAGGAAAAGTTCGTGTGTTAAATTATCGGAAATAATTGCCACATTTTGGGTACCGTCCCAACCATAATTATACCTAATGCCGATTAGAAAAATTGCATCCGATGATGTTTCCTCGCCCATTTTGTGCTAAATATAAATAAAATTGATATTTTGTTAAGAAATGAGACATGTATACCTTGGTATATTTAAAATATGTAATACGTACAATCCCGGTGTCAACAAGAAAAACAAAATGGAGGATTATTAACTTGAGAAAAGAATATTATACAAATTCTCCAAACTTGTAGCGTTGTTTAGCTTTCAATACAGGCAGCTCCCACGAGGTTCGCTTGTGTTGAATATGTTTTTAAAGTAGGTTGAACAGAGAGTTTGTAGTATTCATCTTTCCATTGAATTTCATTTAAAAACATTCGTATATTTTTTCCTTCCATAAAAAAATTGTTAGTTACTTTTTTTCGAACTAATTTTTCGCCTAATTCTTCAAGGAGTTTTCTTGATTTTATTGTTTCATTATGTTCCGCTATGCTTTGTCAGAATTCTTCAGTAAGGGCATGCACATTCGTACGTCCTATTAGAAAGTTGAAATTTGATTTATACGTAGGTAGTAGGTAGGTAGTTCCATCTCTTTTCGTACCTTCAGTGAGGCCATGAACATTCGTACGTCCTAGAAAGTTGAAATTTGATTTATACGTAGGTAGTTCCATCTCTTTTCGTACTACAATGTCTCTTGTATGTAAAGAAAAATGTTTCCCATTTCCAGCACTCCGATAATACCCGGAATAGAAATAATCTAGTACCTATCCGCCACCTGTGAATGCCGCTAGAAATGGGACAAACCATTTTGGGATACAGTTTTTTAATAAAATTTCCCCTCAAGTACGTCACCTTCCATATGGTGCATTTAAAAACCACTTGGAGGATTATCTAAAGACAAATGCCTATTATTCTATAAACGAGTTTTTGACTGATTCAGATGCGATCTGATCCCTCCCTCTCTCTCCCTCATTTACCTAGGTATTTGTTGTTTTTTTCTCATCTACCTACTTAAGGTTATTTAATTACCTGCCTTTGTGTAGTTCTAATTTTCGATCTTTTTACAACAGTGACATTTTTTTTTCTCTCTCTTTCGTCATTTGACTTAATGTTCCTTTTTTAATTGTAATTGTAATTCTTTAATTGTAATTGACCTGTGTATAACAGTTTTGATTTAAATAAATAAATAAATAAAATTAAGTTTAGAAAGTAAAGTAAGTTGTATTTTAGGTCTTTGCTCACGGTGTCATACGGAAGTAATCCAAACAGATACCACCGCGCGATGGTAAGTTGGTAAGCACTTACCTGTCTGCTCTGGAATGAAAATCTTGGTCAAGTAACAGATTCGGTATGCTCCACTGAACAGCTGAGAGTTCCTATTGAGAATATTGTAGCTTCTCAAACAATAGAGCCTATAAGTGAGATTTTGACAATTTTACAGGAGAGAAAAAAAAAATCTTGTTCTTTTTCTTCTGCTTCTACTCTTTCTCCTTCTCCTCCCCCTCCCCCTTTTTCCCCTTCCTTTTACTTCTGCTTCTTCTTCTACATCTCTTTCTGCTTCTTCTGATGGTTCTTTATCTTCTCCTCCTCTCCTCCTTCTTCTTCCTTCTTTTTCTACTTTTTATTGTTCTTCTGCTCCCCCTCTTTCTTCTCCTTCTGCTCTCCTTGTTTTTTGGTAACAAAGTATTCCTCCCTCGTAACAAAGAGATAGCGAGACGAGCAGCCAAACAAAATTCTAAATCGTGCAATAAAAGTTGAATTTGGAAATAGGCTGTTTTGTTTCAAAAGGGACGATATTCAGATTCTGGTATTAATTGAAGCACAGTGATTTTCATTCATTTAAGGTAATAATTTAATGATAAATAATTGTTGTTGTGATAGTGTAATAGCTATACCTACATAAATTTACATACATTCGGCTCAAAAGCTCTCGAAAGCTAAAGGTAGGAATGTAGGTAGGTACTTGTAATAAATAGGTATTAAAACAAGGGGAATTTAGGCACATCCACTAAAAGATTTAAAATACTTGATTTCAGGAACATACCTACACTAAAAGATTTATAATGGGAGTTCAGGCACATCCACTAAATATTTAAAATACTTGATTTCAGGAACATACACTAAAAGATTTATAATGGGAGTTCAGGCATATCCACTAAAAGATTTAATGCGAAATACTACCCTAATATCTTTGAATAATCTTGGAATAATCTTTGAATAATATCATCTTACACACCTGATTACTCCAAACTTGTAGACCAAATTCAGAGTCAAGTCTCACATTAGGTAAGTCGATCGCAAGACTGCATTGAAAATTTAAGTCGATCTTCCTCTAAAAAGGTTGGGCACCCCTGATCTATTTTATACAATTATCAAATCTGTGGTGCTTATGTTGCTCGAAGTAGCTGTTAGTAGGTGTCCTTCGAATACCTACATCCCAAATGGGTCAAAATCAAAACCTACCCTGCTTACATTGGTTGAGGATGTGAGTTTTAGTACCACCAGTCCCATAACAGTACCACCAGTCCCATTGGTTGAGGATGTGAGTTTTAGTACCACCAGTCCCATAACAGGTAGGTATTAGTCGCTTAACCTAACTACTTACTTATATTTTCAGACGGTCACCCGTCCAGATACATACCACACTCGACGTTGATTCAACATTCGAAAACTGGGATCGGAAACCACTTAGCGAATTGAATCAGGTCAAACTCGCATGAAAACAGATTTGCACATTGTACAAAATTACAAATGTACATCCTAATGAAGATAGTAAAAACATCGTGGTTGGGCACCCCTGATCTATTTTATACAATTATCAAGTCTGTGGTGCTTATGTTGCTCGAAGTAGCTGTTAGTAGGTGTCCTTCGAATACATCCCAAATGGGTCAAAATCAAAACCTACCCTGCTTTGAATACATTGGTTGAGGATGTGAGTTTTAGTATCACCAGTCCCATAACAGTACCACCAGTCCGATTGGTTGAGGATGTGAGTTTTAGTACCACCAGTCCCATAACAGGTAGGTATTAGTCGCTTAACCTAACTACTTACCTATATTTTCAGACGGTCACCCGTCCAGATACATACCACACTCGACGTTGATTCAACATTCGAAAACTGGGATCGGAAAACACTTAGCGAATTGAATCAGGTCAAACTCGCATGAAAACACATTTGCACATTGTACAAAATTACAAAAATGTACATCCTAATGAAGATAGTAAAAACATCGATGTAAAAATAGAACAAAAACGTCTAGGTAGGTACCGTCCCAACCATAATTATACCTAATGCCGATTAGAAAAATTGCATCCGATGATGTTTCCTCGCCCATTTTGTGCTAAATATAAATAAAATTGATATTTTGTTAAGAAATGAGACATGTATACCTTGGTATATTTAAAATATGTAATACGTTACATACTTACCTCTCTGTTGCAAACATTTGGTATTATTTATAGCTATATTTTTATTTTTTAAAACAATACTTACAGATTGGTTAATATTCGGAGTTTAACATTTGCTTTACCCCTATACCTTTAAGTAGGACCTACTTGATTCACTATACCTGTTTGCCAAATATGTAAGTCCACTGCTGAACAAAGGTCTCTTCTTCATTCCTCCACTGAATTATATCCTGTGCTTTAAAACATCCTTACTACCACTAAATTTTATACCTATTATATGCCAGCCTAGTTAGCTTAGTTGGTAGTGCCTCTGCCTTGTAAGCGCTAGGCCGCGGGTTCGATTCCCGCCCGGGGCGGATTTTATCCTGATGGGATAATGTTCGTTCTCGGAACGGCTGGCTTTCTCCTATCCTGTCTTCCTTCTCTCTCCGATTTCGGGACGATAAGACCCTAGAGTTACAGTTCCCTCTGTCAAACCTCTTAAAAAAAAAAAAAAAAAAAAAAAAAAAAAAAAAAAAAAAAAAAAACAAAAAAACCATTTATAAGAAAAATGTATGTTCTGAGTTTTTTGTCGATTAAATATAAATGGAAACTTTTAAAAAAATAATATCTAATAAAATAAAACAGGTCATAGTATAAAAATTATAGGTAGCTACCTAAGTAGATACCCTAAAAAAAGTCATTGCTCCTTATGATGTCATCACATTTCCAAAAGGGTCAAATGATGATTAACCTGAGAGATAAGTCCAAGTTCCCAGTAATTTCAACATATTTAAACAAATAATGAAATAGTTAGCCTAATCAACTCCAAAGTCAAAAATTCCAACGCATTTGAAGAAGTATCGACCAAACCATCTGAAATTTCAACATATTTAACAAAGAATCAAATAGTTAGCATGCCTAATCGACTCCAAAGTCCAAATTTCAATTCTTTTTACAAAGTACTGAATACCATTTGAAAAAGTATCGATCAAACCATTTGACAAAGTATCGACCAAACCATTTGACAAAGTATCGACTAAATTACTAAACCATCTGACAAAGTATCGACTCTATTACATATGATTTAAACAATTAATCAAATAGTTAGCCTAATCAACTCCAAAGTCAAAAATTCCAACGTATTTGAAGAAGTATCGACCAAACCATCTGAAATTTCAACATATTTAACAAAGAATCAAATAGTTAGCGTGCCTAATCGACTCCAAAGTCCAAATTTCAATGCTTTTGACGAAGTACCGAATACCATTTGACAAAGTATCGATCAAACCATTTGACAAAGTATCGACTAAATTACTAAACCATCTGACAAAGTATCGACTAGCCATTTAACAAAGTATTGATCATTTTTTACTCAGCTAGGTAGCTCGGTAGGTATTTTTCCTTTTTTGCTTTTTTCAGTGGCATTCTTTCTAATGGAATTTTCGGTGTTCACATTAACTTTTTGGTTTCTTCAATGTTTTTTTTGAGCGCAATCTCGTATGTGAGAACAGATTGATTAGGTATAGTATCAAGAGAATGGCAGTACTCAGAACCTACGTACCTACCTAAAGACAGTAGGTACCTACCTATTGGCCTGAAATTGTTCTGTGGAGATAGGTAGTAGGTAGATGTATAAAGCTATTTTCCAGCTGGTACTAATCTTTAAAACCACAATGGAACGGTTATCTATTAAGGTGCGGCTATACTATATGGTCGACCGAAGTCGATCGACATCGACTGGAACCCTAAAGCTACGTCCAGACACAGTCACGGCTGTCGATCGACGATTTGAATCGATGTTGTCAAGTCAGTGTGGACGACCTCAGTCGACTGGACTGGAAAACCGTATAAAGTCGATAAGGAGCAAATGATTTTGGTCGATTCAAGTCGATTGTAAACTGCGATTCTGTATGTGGACGTGTCAGTCGACGCCGATCGATGATTCTGGGGGGCAACATCTGAACTCACTAGATGAATTCGTCGATCGATGTGAAAAAAACACAAAAGACAATATGGACGGGGTAACTTTTATTCGAATACGTATTTCAGGATTTTCAGGCGATGTATCGAACATAGTGTCAGATGTTGCAAAAATGGAGTGTTGAACCTTCTGCCCAGAATGTTGAGCCAAGTTGTTGGTATTTTTAAAGGCAAATCATTTGTAAACCTGCAAGTTTTGCGTCAAAGACATCGCAGTTCTCGAGGAATAAAACCAGTAATCAGTGATCAATTCCACTAATAAGACAAATTAATTATTAAAATTTAAGAAAATACTGAACAAGGCAGCAGCAGTAATAATACTCTGTCAGTACTTATGCTTATGACCTTCGGACTTGGACGCGATTTTTTTTTAATACTTATACCAGGCTCAGCAACCTCATTTCTACGTTTGATTGCGCTAGCACTATTCAGTAAGCTATCATTTTTTACTCAGCTAGGTAGCTCGGTAGGTATTTTTCCTTTTTTCAGTGGCATTCTTTCTAATGGAATTTTCGGTGTTCACATTAACTTTTTGGTTTCTTCAATGTTTTTTTTGAGCGCAATTTCCACGTAGAATTTCTTGTCTTCCCCATCTTATTGGTGTAAGACGAGACAGTGAACAAATGTTGTTCAAGAGCTTGGTGTAGGTACTGTGAGTTTCCTGTCTGATAGGAAAAGTTCGTGTGTTAAATTATCGGAAATAATTGCCACATTTTGAGTCAATAACAATCCCGGTGTCAACAAGAAAAACAAAATGGAGGATTATTAACTTGAGAAAAGAATATTATACAAATTCTCCAAACTTGTAGCGTTGTTTAGCTTTCAATACAGGCAGCTCCCACGAGGTTCGCTTGTGTTGAATATGTTTTTAAAGTAGGTTGAACAGAGAGTTTGTAGTATTCATCTTTCCATTGAATTTCATTTAAAAACATTCGTATATTTTTTCCTTCCATAAAAAAAATTGTTAGTTACTTTTTTTCGAACTAATTTTTCGCCTAGTTCTTCAAGGAGTTTTCTTGATTTTATTGTTTCATTATGTTCCTCGTATTTTTTATCGACTGAATAGAATTTTTCCCAGCCAGAACCAGTTGGATTTGGGTAAGATATTTGGAAAAGAAAATCCTTCGGGATGGTGTGTGGTGCTGGTTGGTTGGAAATGTCATACTCGGTGCAGTCAGATGATTTAGTTTTCCTACCATTGGCAATGTGGCAACAGCGTCTATTTTTACATTTTTCAACACTCGAGAAAAAAAAAGTTTTCTTTGTTCGTTTTTCGGTGAGTTGAGTTTACTTGGCGTTTCTGCAATATTTAAAATTCTATTCTCTGTGGTTCTTTGACATTTTCGTTTTGTCGACTTGGTTCATTGCATTTTGATTTTATTCTTTAGCCGATCGTATAAATCAGGTAAAAGTTAAACATAGTTTCGAGTGGAATATGAGGATTGTTATCTCTCTGCTGTAGATACATATATCGGGGAGGGGGGAACGCCGGAATTCAGATGGAGGGGATAGGAGGAGATTTTGTGATCCCTACAGACGTAAACGCGTTTATGACGTATTTTGTTTTCGTTCTTTCATTTTAGATAGGAAGGAAGAGCGTAGAAAACATCGCAACTTTAAATATCACCAACAATCTGTAATTTTTATTTACTCTTTTCATTTATTTTTGTAAAATCAAAATTGGTTTTGTTTTCTTTGTTCAAAATAAACTTGGTGAGTTTAAGCACTTGTTTTTCTTTTGTCAAAGGACAAAGTTTTCTCAAAGGTTTACCTGCCTATAAAAGTATGATATTATGTAGGTTATATATTCCTCTTGTACCTAAAACTACTTACACAGTTTTTTTTTCTAACTCTAACCTCGAAAATATTATCTTTTTTTCTTCGTCTTTGTTCTGTTTTCTAATCAGTTGTGAATATAATGTTCCCCTTCTTCTCTGCTAGTTGGTTCCGCAGGGTTAGCTTGTATGTTTATTATTATCATATCCAGTATATTGCGGCTTTCGGCGTGGGGTAGCCCTTCTTCGATCTTCGTACGTAGATTTTTTACTTTTTCTATACTTTTTTTTAGAAACCATTTTATCTTTTTTTATATATATTTTTCATGTAGGTTGCTGTGGAGCTATTCATGTATGTTTCCTATACTTGGTTTGAAGTGGGTATTTTGTTTTCTTCAGTTATATGCTCAGGGAAATAACGTGGGTTTTTTTTTTATTTTTCGTATTTTATTCATAGGTTATGTGTTGTGTTCGGCTTCTATTTTAGGTACTTATTTATTTAGGAATTTGTTTTTAGTCGGATAGTCAGTTTGTGTTAATCTATTTGAGTGCGAATTCAATTCACTGTTGTTTTGAATTTCAATTTTGTTTTTTATGTGAGGTAATTTTTGGAGTGTTTTCTTGTATACTTATACTCTTTTTGGAATTGATATTCTTTCTTGTATACTTATTTATTTTGGAATTGATTAAAATACCTACCCTGAAATGTTCTTCACAATAGAGGTTCTATTACCTCTATTGTGATCATTTTAAATTGATAAGAACGAAGGGGATGTTCCCCTCTGAAGAAAAAACTTCATTACTTCACAAGCTTTTGCTAATATGTATTTCGCAACTTCTTAAACAGTGTGTATTGATCTACCTACTTAAATATCTTATTAATATCAGCTGGTGCTCTACTTAGTGAGATCCGATGCTGTTTATACTTACTTTCTGGTTTGTGGACAATATAGACAAACATTACCTATTTAAAAGATTCTATACATCAAACAAACATCAAACGTTCGAACATCAAATACCTAAATTATTAAACGAATTACCAGACGAACGAATGAACCACTAGATATAAATGATTCCAAGACTCTCAAGAGAACGTCAAGTGTCAAGGGCCCCTTGAGAGTACCTGCGGTTTCTGACTATCAACTAATTCAAGGCCATGGTATAGACCAGTGGTTCCCCAAACTAGGGTCCACGGCCCCCCGAATGTTCCGTGAAGGTCTTCAAGACCCCCAGGAAGATCACACAAAATACAGTAAAGTTGCCGGGAAGTGTTCAAAAATTTAAAAAAGGGGCCGTGTGGGAAATAAAGTTTGGGAATCGCTGGTATAGACTGATAGTAATATCACCCTGTAATCTATTTTCTCTTATCAGCTGATCCGATGCTAATTGAAAATCTTGCTCTGGCTTGTTTCAGAAGTGACTCATGGGAAATAAGAAGTCAACTTCTCAGAACGTTAGAACTGTTCCCAGGAAACTTACCCTTTTGAGGTGTTTGGACAGAACAATGGTTTTAAGTCAAGTATCATAGGTAGGTACATATTACATATACTTAGATAGGTAAGTATTAGGCTATTAGGTACATACATATTATGTAAGTAGATATTACATGGATTTTTTGATGTTTCAATTACCTGTTTTGTATAGTATACCTACCTAACTACCTCTGCTTCCATTCAAGTCTCCTTCGTTTGTTACTACGTTTTAACTGTTCTTTTGCGAAAAACTTGATCCATTTTCTTGAAAATATTCTTGTCCTTTACTTGGCAAAAACATTTTGTTTACTCCATCAAAATCGGTTGATTTTTCGCATTGAGAAAAGGGCAACATTGAAGTCACCTTGAGAATATCAGTAAGGAGAGAAATACCAGCTACCACAAAATAGAAAGTTAAAAAGTGGGGCTCTCTCTGCCTGAAAGATTTTGGCGTCAACCACCGAAATAGGAAAGAACTAGGGACTACCATTGATTTAGTATTTGAAGAAGACTTGAGTATAACGTCACAGGATGCTCAGGAGGTAGGCGTTATTGGCTAGAAGCAAAGGGTGTAATTATAGTAATTAGACTTGTGTTACGTCACATTGAACTGAGAACTGAATCTATTGATGACAAAGGAGACTGAAATACTTTTTTTATGACTTTCTTTTAAGTGGCAGGGTTTTCCTGGAGGAGCTGGTCCACCCAACCACAAATAAATTGCGACAATATTTTACCTGTTCGAAACATAACTGGGCATTGACTATTGAGCCTTTATTTTATTAGGAAACCATGTATTTCATCATTTAACCAATGAGCTGAACTGACATAAAACAAGAGAGATATGTACCTATTACAGATTACAGAACGGAAGTGGTTTTGATTATTGTTATTTTCTCTACATTGATTTCAGGATTTTCAGGAAACATCATGGAAGATCCAATCGTCATGAGTACCACTAATCTAGAACCGCAGAAGGACATCTCGCCTTTCGAAAGCGAAGCTTGTGAAAACTATTTGAAAGGATTTCAGCTCAACATAGAGGAACTTGTGACCCCAGCTGAACCCAAAGAAACAAAACCAGATCCAGATGAAAATCAGTCTGGTGAAACCGTAACAACACCTGGTAAAATTCAAAGCAGACGACCAACTTTAGAAATCAATGGCGTTCAAGTCAAGCCCAAAACTTTAGCCGAATACAGAGAAGCTATTAAATTGAATTCGGAAAACAAAAGGAAATCTCTTGATGGTCAGAGTTCGGATGAAATTGTGAATGATGAAAACAAGACAAAAATCAAGAACTTACGACGACACACGATTGAAAGCCCTCCTCTGAGTGAGAAGAAAAATGTCAAAGTGTTAGGCGAACATTGCAATAAGAAAATGCCAAAGAGTGATAATAGTCCTAAAGTTACGAAAGTTAAAGAAGAGCTTACGCTTAGTAATGAAAATACGGTGACACGAAGTGGTCGTGTATCCAAGAAAGTTCTGAAAACTGAAAAAGTGAAGGAGAAACACAAGAAGCAAGATGATGAAGATACTGACAAACATACAGAAGTTGTCAGCAGAAAAGTAGCCAAGCAATCACATGATCATTTCTCTAGTGATTTTCTAGTTCCTGATAATGTAGTAGATATAAAATCTGTGGATAGCAATGTTATAATGTACACAGGTGCTGGGAGACATCTACACTCCTATGCTATACACAACTATAATCTTCTCACTGAAAATACATTTGATGTATCTTCCTGGCAGAGAGACTTTGCCCTCACTGCATTGAATAATAACATCGACAGCAGTGGAAGATCAATCTACAGAAGTACTGTACCTCTAGTCTCCAAGAAACTCATTCAAATTAGAAATCAAATCAAAGAAGGTAAATTCAGCTCAATGAATAATACCACTATCAAGACTGAATCTAGTAAAAATGAGAAATTGCCAAATCGTCCAAGAAGAAGGAAAAAGAGGAAAACTGTGTGGACGAAACAGAAAACCCATTCAACATCTGCACTAAATGCGAAGAAACTGAAAGAAGAAGAGGAGAAAGATGTTTCTTTAGATTCAGACAAAGATAATGAGAATAATCTGGAAATGTCAACATCAACAAATAAAGATGAAAGTATGGAAACTACTCCGGAACTTTGTGATGAAGTGAAAACATTGAAAAGAAAACTAAATCCAAATGAAGAAGATGATCTCTATTGGGAAATGTATGGCACTCCTCACAAGAGAGTAAAGCTGAAGCTAATACAAACACAAAGTGATAGCAATAAGAAACCCAAATGGACAAGTGTCAACTATGAGAGAGAGAATAGACCTGAGGAAACAGAGGAAGAAGTGGCGGACATTGTATCAACTGTGATGGGGAACATGGTAAACTATGTGGAATTCAATAACGAGTACAATGAGAAAGACATTACCATGGATCCTACCTACTCAGACGAGTATAAACTAGAAAGTGAGGATACTTCCGAACTTCCTAAACAGCACAAGAGGAAACGAAATAATAGTAGTCGAGTCAAGTGGGAGTTGAAGAGATTGGATGTGCTTATCTTTGAACATGAATCTGAGGCAAGCAAGAACGGAGACGGAACTTGTAGCAATGACTTCTGTAAACTAGGCTGTATCTGTGAGAGTATATCCGTAAGACCAAAGAATATTGCCATCAACCATTGTAGCGAAATAAATTGTATTTTCAAATGTATCTGTCCAGCTCCAAGGCGGAATGAGCACAAGCCTCCCATCCGAGATGAGTCGGAAATCATTCGGTCTGTCGCTGAAAAGAGAAATGGTCGAAACTTGGCCAAGAAAGAGAAGGAGTGGATCCAAACTCTGGTGAAGACAAATGACGAGTATATTATCATGGAGAAGACGTCTGGTAACAAGAGTAAACGAGAAGTCAAGAAACCTGAGAGATACAGAGAAGAGTCTTTACATTGGGAAAATGTAGCACATCAAAAGTTTCTTTACGAAAAAGTCAAACGAAGCCTTCGAGAAAAGGCTAAGAAAACTAGCAAAGATGATCTCAGTCAATCTACTGAAGATAGCAACGAGAGCACAACGCTATCCTCCAAAGAAAGGAAACGGGCTGAAATGAAATTGATGAAACGGTTGAGGAAGAAGAAACGAATGCAGGAAATGTCTCAGAGCTCCGAAGAAAACAAACAACCCACCAAAACTAGTCCGTTCAAATTCTATTTCTGCAAAGAACACAGCGTCTTGGACTGCAAGTGCAAAGCAAAGAAGGAGACCAAAGAAGAGGAAAATGAAGTCGAAAGTAGGCTGAAAGAAATTAATGAACAAATCAACACGCTTAGTAGCAACTTGAGGTACTTAGTTTGGGCAGAACAATGGTTTTAAGTCAAGTATCATAGGTAAGTACATATTACGTATAGATAGGTAAGTATTAGGTACCTACATACATATTATGTAAGTAGATATTACATGGAATTTTTGATGTTTCAATCAGCTCTTTTGTATAGTATACCTACCTACCTACCTACCTACCTACCTACCTACCTACCTACCTCTGCTTCCATTCAAGTCTCCTTCGTTTGTTACTACGTTTTAACTGTTCTTTTGCGAAAAACTTGATCCATTTTCTTGAAAATATTCTTGTCCTTTACTTGGCAGAAACATTTTGTTTACTCCATCAAAATCGGTTGATTTTTCGCCTTGAGAAAAGGGCAACATTGAAGTCACCTTGAGAATATCAGTAAGGAGAGAAATACCAGCTATCTCTACCTGAACGATTTTGGCGTCAACCACCGAAATAGGAAAGAACTAGGGACTACTATTGATTTAGGATTTGAAGAAGACTTGAGTATAACGTCACAGGATGCTCAGGAGGTAGGCGTTATTGGCTAGAAGCAAAGGGTGCAATTAGTAAATAGAATAGAATAGAATATACCTTGTTTATCCTGCCAGAATGAGACTGAAAAGTCCCTTTATTGTGTTACGTCAATTTTTGTGTTACGTCTTGTGTTTTTTGTGGTACGAACGCAATTTTGTGGTACGAACACAATTAGACTTGTGTTACGTCACATTGAACTGAGAACTGAATCTATTGATGGCAAAGGAGACTGAAATACTTTTCTTACGTCTTTCTTTTAAGTGGCAGGGTTCTCCTGGAGGAGCTCTTCCACCCAACCACAAATAAATTGCGACAATATTTTACCTGTTCGAAACATGGGGAATCTGTCTTCTAAAGAGAAAGACAAGTTGCTGTCTCTATTGAGAGAACAGCAGACATTGACTGAAAACAAACCAGAGCAATCCAATGAGAAAGTGACTGAAAGTAAAGAAGAACCACTACCACCACCTCCCAGTACGGATGAGGGAATCTGTCTTCTAAAGAGAAAGACAAGTTGCTGTCTCTATTGAGAGAACAGCAGACTTTGACTGAAAACAAACCAGAGCAATCCAATGAGAAAGTGACTGAAAGTAAAGAAGAACCACTACCACCACCTCCCAGTACGGATGAGGAATATATTGATCTGAATACACTCAGCAAGTTTATACCTAATCCTGATGGAAACACAACACCTCCTGAACCTAAACAAGACAAGGCTGATAGTATGAAAGCTTCTGAAGAAAATTCTCATCAACCTGAAGGTAAGAACATTTCTATTATTCTATTTGTCACAAAATCTAAACAACTTGTTGACTTATCAGATAACTTTAAAATCTAAGTACCTATATTACGGTGACTGGCTGAGAGTATGAAAACATCTGAAGAAAAATCTCATCAACCTGAAGGTGAGAATATTTCTATTATTCTATTTGTCACAAAATCTAAACAACTTGTTGACTTATCAGATAACTTTAAAATCTAAGTACCTATATTACGGTGACTCGCACCCAAGAGTTGGTTGAGACTCACCAAGGAAGAGCTACATATTTCATCTATGTTTTTGTTAAATCAACCTGAAGGTGAGAATATTTCGATTATTCTATTTGTCACAAAATCTAAACAACTTGTTGACTTATCAGATAACTTTAAAATCTAAGTAGCTATATTACGGTGACTCGCACCCAAGAGTTGGTTGAGACTCACCAAGGAAGAGCTACATATTTCATCTATGTTTTTGTTAAATCATCTATGTTTTTGTTAAATAACAGACTATTTAAAAATGTTCTAACATTTGAGATAGGTACCAAAAGAAACCTATTCGATTCTAATTTTCTAATCTACATTATTGTATTCTGTTTCCACAGTTGAAGCCGCAGACGCCTCTCGCCTATCGGATGACATCGAGATTGTACCCACCGATGAACAGCCTGATGCCAAAACCAACAATAGCATGTCCAATAATAGTATGTCCACTGATAGTACAACTGCTGATAGTATGCCCAGGATAAAGATCAAATCCGTGCGGTCATTACAAGCAGAGGAGTTTGATAAAATGGTAGCGGCTGAGGAAGGAACACTGTTCCCAATATGGATACTAGTGAAGATAATACTAAGATGGACAATCTGAATCTGAGGACCAAGAGGACGTATATCAAGAAATCAAATGTGAAGCGAACGCGAGAGAAGCCCGTGTTCAATTATACGCCGAGGTTTATCCTGCCGAACACTCTGGAAACGTTGAGAAATGTTATGGAAGGAAATCTCCTGGGGAGCGGCAATATTACTCAAAATCCTATCCCTATTCCAATAGACAGTTCCTTGGTCAGTCCTATAATCCCAATTGACGCTAACTTGATCAGTCCTAAAAACCTGGAAAGCGCTTTCCCACGAACTTCGACTAGCCCTGGAAATCTCTCTAGTCCTCGCACTGTGACCAGTCCTAGAAAAGCCCCCGTCCCTGGACTGAAACCTATTAAGAAGCCACTGCCTGCGTTGAAGGCTATCAGTGAGATACCCTATCCCTATTCCAATAGACAGTTCATTGGTCAGTCCTATAATCCCCATTGACGCTAACTTGATCAGTCCTAAAAACCTGGAAAGCGCTTTCCCACGAACTTCGACTAGCCCTGGAAATCTATCTAGTCCTCGCACTGTGACCAGTCCTAGAAAAGCCCCCGTCCCTGGACTGAAACCTATTAAGAAGCCGCTGCCTGCGTTGAAGGCTATCAGTGAGATATCGTATAGTCCAGTTGTTCCTAAGAAGTTGACGGAGGAGGTGGACATAAGCATGAGCCCAGTGAGATATCGTATAGTCCAGTTGTTCCTAAGAAGTTGACGGAGGAGGTGGACATAAGCATGAGCCCAGTCAAGTCTCATAGCGTCAGTTATGGGTCTTCTTCTGGTGAGTACAACTTTGGTAAATTCCACTATTGGCCTAGCACGCAGGAAGTCCGAGTTCAATTCCCGGCTGGGATTTTTTTTTTCTACTTGGAGTAAAAGAAGATTTTTCCCCTTCTTTTATTTCGTTGATAGATGGAACTGTAAGTACAGAGGTCTTATCGTCCTGAAATCCAAAAGAGAAGGAGGGCAGGATAGGAGAAAGTCAGGCGTTCCGAGAACGAACCGTATATGTTTAGGGTAGATTCGCGAAGCTTAGTCACCTGCCTCGGTGGTGTAGTGGTCAAAACCTGCCTCGGTGGTGTAGTGGTCAAAACGCTCGCCTGGTAAACAGGAGGGCGTGGGTTCAATCCCAGCCGAGGTATGGAATTTTACACTGGCCTAGCACGCAGGAAGTCCGAGTTCAATTCCCGGCTGGGATTTTTTTTTTTTTACTTGGAGTAAAAGAAGATTTTTCCCCTTCTTTTATTTCGTTGATAGATGGAACTGTAAGTACCGAGGTCTTATCGTCCTGAAATCCAAAAGAGAAAGAGGACAGGGTAGGAGAAAGCCAGGCGTTCCTAGAACGAACCGTATATGTTTAGGGTAGATTCGCGAAGCTTAGTCACCTATAGGACCTTGGTTCACCTAAGCCTCTGGGTGGGCTTTTTGTGTGTGGTGCTAAGCTCTGTTTAGGATAGGTTCGTTCATTCGTAGAGGCTCAACCCGTCCTAAGGGCTATTTGCCTGTACACCTTAGCCTCAAGTGGGCTTTTTGTATACGTCTGTTTATTATAACTCAGGCCCTGTTGGTACTCGAACCTGCAGTATGAAAGAAGAATGAGATCTTATAGGCTGATCTTACAAAGATCATACGTCCTACATTTGTTATTATGTTATTAAACCCATAAAATAAACTAGACCTTTTTTAGACTGCCGGGGTAAAGAGACTTTTTAGTCTCAAGTAGACTTTTTAGTTTAAAAGCTACTTGAGTTCTTCTTTTCAAGATGAATCTTCACAAAGTCACGTCAGAATCTATCAATATGTTTTTAGTCTCATTCGGGCAGGATAAACAACATAATATTATATTCTACATTTTTACTTTCTATTTCCTTACAGAACCAGAGTGTGTTGTAGAGGAAGTGTCCACATATCGTACCCCCCACCGAAATGGTACTCCAGAGATCTCCATAGTGGAATGTCTCACCCAGATGGACAACAAGTTCACACCCATCACCATCACCCCTAACGGGGAAGATACAGTCACCATCTCACCCATTATTGTGAATAATAATAACAATAATAATACGGGGAGTGGCAAGGAGAAAATAGGTAAGTTATATATAGAATAAATTAATGAAGTGAATAAATAGAAAAAAAAAAAAAAAAATGAAGTCACCCCTTGAGCTAGATTACGTATAGCCACAATAGATTTATCTATAAAGAACTTCCGTGGCCGGGTAAGTATTACTATTAGGCTTACATACCGGAGGCCTAGGGTTCAATTCTTGGCAGAGTCGAAGTTTTTTCGGCTCTGTACTTAAAATACGGGTTTACGTAGCCTCGTAAGGACACTTGAGTAGTAAAGGCGGTATTAAAAAAGTAAAAATAAATAATATGTCGCCAATTGCCGTGATCAATGAGGAATAATAATAGTACCATACCTTTGACGCTGCTCGTATAGGACTGAAAAGTCCCTTTAATCCAGCAGTAGGCCACTACTTTTACTGTGGTCAAATTTAAATTATATTGAGGAGAAAATTCCATACCTCGGCTGGGATTGAACCCACACCCTCCTGTTTACCAGACAAGCGTCTTGACCACCACACCGAGGCAGGTGTATTCAACATGCATACTCTGGCAACCATGTTTCTAGTTCCTTCTTTCTCTTCCTTCCCCAGGTGGTACAGTATTCGAGCGCCTGTCAGCCATCAAGCGCCTCAACGACGGTGAACCTTTAGCGCAAGTAGCGCGCTCCATGAACATCTCCGCCGATACGCTAACCGGATGGTTGCGCAACTTTGACAAACTGCAGAAGCGCACCGGGAATCGAACCCCGGCCTTTCCATTCACCGCCTACACACCCGAGAGCTGATATCGACGCGTTTCCTGAGATGTCACCCTTACCTTGCTGTAAGCTGTGGGAAGAGTGAGTGAGTTACTAAAGAGAACGATTCTTTTCAAAGGACAACTCAGTTAGTGAAAGAAGAGTGAGTTAAAAAATGTTCTAGGACCTTACTATGGACTGAGTAGTTCACTTAAAAGAGTAGTTCTTTTTTTTATAACTCGCTCACTCTTTGTACTTCTCTCGTAAGCTATAAGGATGAGACATAATTTTTCGTAAGGTCATTCTGCAGTGGAAATAAAGTACCTAGACCTTGAAATAGGACCTTTTTTGTGAGAGGTAACTCATAATGTCAAACTCCCAAGGTAACTCTACAACAGGTCAAACAGACCTGAGTTCTAGGACCTTACTATTGACTGAATAGTTCACTTAAAAGAGTAGTTCTTTTTTTTATAACTCGCTCACTCTTTGTACTTCTCTCCTAAGCTATAAGGATGAGACATAATTTTTCGTAAGGGTCATTCTGCAGTGGAAATAAAGTAGACCTTGAAATAGGACCTTTTTTGTGAGAGGTAACTCATAATGTCAAACTCCCAAGGTAACTCTACAACAGGTCAAACAGACCTGACCTTAACAGTTACAGGTCAAACTCTGTAACTGATGCTATATCAAGCTTTTCTGTATTTGTCTTTTTCGCTGAGATTTCTATCAGGTCCTCAGTTGAGGCTCATGAGGCTGAGTGCACCTCGAAATAGTCAGCAGCACGTGCTGTCCCAAACGAGATGGGCCCCAAACCCATTCTATTCAGATACACAAAAAGTTACTAATTTATGAAACCGAGAGGTAAACTGAAACGGAGTGTAAACTCGCATTGTGGGTCCGGCCTTTAGTGATCCGTGCTACTGGTTCTATTGGCTCTGAAATAGGACTTCAAAGTCTTTTTTCCAGCAGTCCAACCAAGGTCTTAGGTCTTTTTTAAGTACATAACAAATTTTTAGGATAATATTGAATTTTGGAGGAGGATCGATTTTTGAGGTAGGGCCTAAGTACGTAGAATTTTTGAAGAGGTTTGACAGAGGGAACTGTAACTGCTATGGTCTTATCGTCCCGAAATCGAAGAGAGGAGGAAGACAGGATAGGAGAACCAGGTCCTCAGTTGTCCTCATGAGGCTGAGTGCACCTCGAAATAGTCACCAGCACGTGCTGTCCCAAACGAGATGGGCCCCAAACACATCCAGATACACACAAAGTTACTAATTTATGAAACCGAGAGGTAAACTGAAACGGAGTGTAAACTCGCATAGTGATCCTTGCTACTGGTTCTATTGGCTCTGAAATAGGACTTCAAAGTCCTTTTTCCAGCAGTCCAACCAAGGTCTTAGATCTTTTTTAAGTACCTAACAAATTTTTAGGATATTATTGAATTTTGGAGGAGGAAGATCGATTTTTGAGGTAGGGCCTAAGTACGTAGAAATGTTGATATTTATCTTGGGCCAGTCACTCACTATCAGTGCCCTAAATCACCAAAGTATGGAAAAGTATTTACAATTCCATATTTCGATATGATTCGTCCAAATTCAAAATTCTGCTTTTCCATTGGCTATTACACTTGTAAGATACTTTTCCATACTTTGGTGATTTAGGGCACAGGTATACCTGACACCTGATAGTGTAGGGCTGGCCTTAGGCGCCTACCCTCTGTTTTCGGTGACTAATATCTATTCTTTCAATATTGTTATTTTAGTGGGTGGCCTAACGTCACAATTTTGGCCAAAAGCTGCATTTATTCAGGAAAGCACCAAATTTGGTATGGACCTTCATTGGTGAGAATAGCTTCCTTTTGATTTGGATAGGCCCACTAAGAACGGATTTTCCGAAACTCGCAGTGGTTTCCAGACTATGACCAAAGAACTACTAAAAATCGACCCATGGCCAAAACGGGTGGGTCAATTTACATGAAGTTTGTAAGTAAGATAGTTGTCTTGCCTTTTAGTAAGTAAAGGTATCTTAAGAACGGATTTTTCAAAACTCGCAGTGGTGCCCAACTCGAGAGAGAAGAAGAGATAGAGAGAGAGAGGGAGGGGAGAGGGAGAGAGAGAGAAAAAAAAGGAGAGGAAGAGAGAGAGATCCTACTGATAAAATCCCATGGGATTTCTAAATAATACAACAATAACCACACAAAACTGCTTTCTACAAAGGATGTGATGTGTTTTTTTAATGTGTGTGTACCTATGTACTTTAGTTTGAGTTTACCTGATATCTATTAGGTTAGGTATATTGAGACTAATTAGATCTTATCGCGTGTTTCCAGGTTTCTGAATGGTTACGTCAAATTTCATCCCAAGTATACAAATCCATGCTTACGTAGCCTCGTAAGGACACTTGAGTAGCAAACTAAGGCGGTATTAAAAAAGTAAAAATGAATATGTCGCCAATTGCCGTGATCAATGAGGAATAATAATAGTACCATACCTTTGAGGCTGCTCGTATAGGACTGAAAAGTCCCTTTAATTCAGCAGTAGGCCACTACTTTTACTGTGGTCAAATTTAAATTATATTGAGGAGAAAATTCCATACCTCGGCTGGGATTGAACCCACACCCTCCTGTTTACCAGACAAGCGTCTTGACCACCACACCGAGGCAGGTGTATTCAACATGCATACTCTGGCAACCATGTTTCTAATTCCTTCTTTCTCTTCCTTCCCCAGGTGGTACAGTATTCGAGCGCCTGTCAGCCATCAAGCGCCTCAACGACGGTGAACCTTTAGCGCAAGTAGCGCGCTCCATGAACATCTCCGCCGATACGCTAACCGGATGGTTGCGCAACTTTGACAAACTGCAGAAGCGCACCGGGAATCGAACCCCGGCCTTTCCATTCACCGCCTACACACCCGAGAGCTGATATCGACGCGTTTCCTGAGATGTCACCCTTACCTTGCTGTAAGCTGTGGGAAGAGTGAGTGAGTTACTAAAGAGAACGATTCTTTTCAAAGGACAACTCAGTTAGTGAAAGAAGAGTGAGTTAAATTTTCTAGGACCTTACTATTGACTGAGTAGTTCACTTAAAAGAGTAGCTCTTTTTTTTATAACTCGCTCACTCTTTGTACTTCTCTCGTAAGCTATAAGGATGAGACATAATTTTTCGTAAGAGTCATTCTGCAGTGGAAATAAAGTAGACCTTGAAATAGGACCTTTTTTGTGAGAGGTAACTCTTGGCAACCATGTTTCTAATTCCTTATTTACCCCTCCCCAGGTGGTACAGTATTCGAGCGCCTGTCAGCCATCAAGCGCCTCAACGACGGTGAACCTTTAGCGCAAGTAGCGCGCTCCATGAGAAAGTCCCGTGACTAAAAAGTCCCGCAGTCTAAACATTGAGATGCATACGTATTTCTGGAAATTTTCGGAAACAGAACCGATCCCGATGGAGTTTTTTTTTCAACATTTACATCTCGTTATTTCATATAATATAGATAGGTACATAACAAATTTTGAAACACAATATTAGAGAAATAAGGAGACGTTACCCCTTGTCTAAACCTCAATACATAATGTATTGAGGTTGTGTCGACCAAGGGGGAATGTGGTAGTGTTGGGAATAATCGATTATTGATAATTGATAATTATTGATAATCGATTAGGTATGTGAAATAATCGATTGTTCCCAACACTAGAATGTGGATTTCCTATGGTTTGGTGCAGACGCTATTTCAGTTTCCAAAATACCGGTGATGTGGTAGTGTTGGGAATAATCGATTATTGATAATCGATTATGTGAAATAATCGATTGTTCCCAACACTAGAATGTGGATTTCCTATGGTTTGGTGCAGACGCTATTTCAGTTTCCAAAATACCGGTTCCGTTTCCGAAAGTTTCCCAAAAGGAAAATACACTGTAACTAGTAGGTATGTTCTATGGCTGTAGGTAAACTCATTTATACAGTAATATACGTGTATTTTCTCTTGTGGAAAAATAAGAGTTTACCCAAAATACCCGTTCCGTTTCCGAAAGTTTCCCAAAAGGAAAATACACTATAACTAGTAGGTATGTTCTATGGCTGTAGGTAAACTCATTTATACAGTAATATACGTGTATTTTCTCTTGTGGAAAAATAAGAGTTTACACTCGGCTCAAATTTACCTCTTGAATTGGTTGATTAAAAAGTCAGTCAGACTGTTTAATCCGAGAGTTAAAGTTAAACTGAGTTTAAACTCCGATTCTGGGACGGCCATAATTTGATCTAAAACTAAATTTCAATTTTACTTCTCCGGACTTGATCATGTATGTCCCAAGATAATATATCTCTTTACCTGTTGGTCAAAATAAAACACGATCCCCATTTTATTGAAAATTTTTCTTCTTTATTTTTAAAACTCAGATGATTTCTTAGGAATGAGATATAGGTATTTCTTAGGAATGAGAATTTTTCTTCTTTATTTTTAAAACTCAGATGATTTCTTAGGAATGAGATATAGGTATTGTTTTACAGCTCTGGTAAATATGCCACCCCTACAGCCCTGTTCATTTAGGGACTTTCTTTCGAAGAGGTTTGATAGAGGGAGCTGTAACTGTTAAGGTCTTATAGTCCCGAAATCGAAGAGAGAAGGAAGAGAGGATAAGAGAAAGTCAGCCGTTCCGAGAAAGAACATTGTCCGTTCAGGATAAAATCCACCCCGGGCGGGAATCGAACCCGGGGCCCAGCAGTGGGGCTTTGAATATACAAAAACCGATATGGTACAAGCCAGACGTGCTACCCTTCAAGCTGACTAGACTGGCTCTCGAAAATGTATCAAGTCTCAAGGCATTTCACTATTTTTGGAAAATCTGAGAACCATTTATTTATTGGTTCAAGAAAACTAGAGATCACTATTGACAGAAATTGAATGAAGGCAGCAAATTTCGTATTATTTAAAAATAGGTATATTTTTTCTTTATTTTTTAAATACAAATAATATGCTGGCTCTCGAAAATGTATCAAGTCTCAAGGCATTTCGCTATTTTTGGAAAATCTGAGAACCATTTATTTATTGGTTCAAGAAAACTAGAGATCAATATTGACAGAAATTGAATGAAGGCAGCAAATTTCGTATTATTTAAAAATAGGTATATTTTTTCTTTATTTTTTAAATACAAATAATATAATAAAATTATTTATCATCCATAAAATATAATATGTTACGTTCAGTGTACGTTTTCTTCAGTATCGAAATAATAAATATGTTACAAACATGAGCCACTTTCCTATTTCAGTCTGAGATATGTGGGGGATGTGTTGAGAGATTGCCACAGAAAATACACATACAAACTGAGTTGTATATTTTATTAGGGAAAGGAGTAAAAAATGAGGGATAAAAAATAAAATAATTAATTGAAAATAATCGACCTGCTTTAACTGGGAAATAAAATGTAATTTTTTTCTGAGCAATATGTTGTACTTTATAAACTGAAGAGGAAAAGAATATCTCAAAATGAAACAAAAAATCAAATATAAAACATTTTCTGAGCAATATGTTGTACTTTATAAACTGAAGAGGAAAAGAATATCTCAAAATGAAACAAAAAATCAAATATAAAACATTTTCAGGACAAAAAACTAGAAAACTATCAAGGTTCCCTTGAAAAAAATAATATAAGTCGTAATTGTATTGGAAAGCTACAGTAATTATTACTTCTTTTTACACAAATAACTCTCTTTAATTTCAGAATATTTTTACAACAAAATGAAATAATAATATAGAAAACTTAAAAAATATAAAAATAAATATAAAAAAAGTAAGCGTATTTTTTTTTATTTTCTTAAAAAATAAATAATTTATTTCTTCGTCTATTCTTTTACTTAGACCACTTGCAAAATTTTTGTGGTAAGTTTGGGAGAGTTAAAAGTTTTTACCAATTGTCAGCTTTAACTTGGGCTATTTTTTCTGATTTCCTACCAGCTATTACTCAAATAGCACATTACCGAATAACAAAAGTTCAAAAACCTTTCAACAATGTTTCCTTGAGTGTCAAAGTTAATTCAAAAAGAGATAAAATGAAAGTAACTGA
The DNA here is from genome assembly GCF_000475195.1 of Diaphorina citri. NCBI lineage: Eukaryota > Metazoa > Arthropoda > Insecta > Hemiptera > Psyllidae > Diaphorina > Diaphorina citri. The sequence continues at coordinate 246,837 of NW_007377498.1, forward strand.
GCAGATATCTCAAGATACAGTCATAACTTTACCATCTTGGAAAGATATCTACTTATTTTTCTGAACAACAATTAGGGCAGTATATCATTTTACTTTTGCACAGCAGTAGGTAGAGAATTTCACACAATATGTGCATTATGTGTGAAAGTAGATATGTAAGATACTAAAGAATACATTTTATTCAGTAACTAGGCTTTGTGCTAATCGAAATTTAAAATCAGAACACAACATGATTCAAGCAATAAAATGAAAAACTTTTCATTGGCCCGAAAACATACGAATGGGTAAATGTTAAAACACCGTAAAAAAATAAATCATTTAACAATTTTGAAAATACCATTTGAGAAAATCAGAGGGGCTTTGAATATACTTAGTAAATGTTAAAACACCGTAAAAAAATAAATCATTTAACAATTTTGAAAATACCATTTGAGAAAATCAGAGGGGCTTTGAATATACTTAATACAAAAAACGATATGGTACGTACTTACTAATTAAAAAAGTTAAAAAGGGGCAATTGACGTTTGAAAAAATACATTTCGGTAACGGAAAGGATTTCTAGAGATTTCTTTTTTTTTCTAGAGGCATGGAAAATGTGATTTCTTAAAACAAGGAAGTTTTTAATTTAAGTTGAAGGCAATTTATTTGGTAACTATAAAAGTTAAAAAGGGGCAATTGACGTTTGAAAAAATACATTTCGGTAACGGAAAGGATTTCTAGAGATTTCTTTTTTTCTAGAGGCATGGAAAATGTCATTTCTTAAAACAAGGAAGTTTTTAATTTAAGTTGAAGGCAATTTATTTGGTAACTATAAAGTGCGATGTGTAAGAACGAAGAGAAAGTGATCATTCCAAGTTCTATTTTTCTGAAGTTTGAGGGGGCAAAAAGTATTCAGTTCAAAGAGTTTTTCAAATCAGGAATTATTATTAGGTAAAAAAAAACTAGAGGGCAAAAACTAGAATAAGGGTGTTACAAAGAAGTTTCATTTCGGGGCAACCAATTTGAAAGTAAACAATAAATTTAGTTCAAAGAGTTTTTCAAATCAGGAATTATTATTAGGTAAAAAAAACTAGAGGGCAAAAACTAGAATAAGGGTGTTACAAAGAAGTTTCATTTCGGGGCAACCAATTTGAAAGTAAACAATAAATTTGTACAAGTTAAAGGAAAAGGCACTGTTGGGTTAAGGCACATTTACAGTGAATATAAAAAGGCAGTGAGGGACTCCGATTGATATAGTTTCCCTCTGTGAATAACTTTCAGTAAAAATAGAAAGTAAAAAAAGGCAGTATTTTGTCAAAATACATGACGAGCAAATGGTTGACATTGTTAAAAGATTGACTGTTCATTTTAAATTGACAAGAATCAAACTTAAATTCAGGATAATCATATGCATGGTTCATTTTTTTTGTGAGTTATCTGATATTTTTAGTTCAAACACCAAGCTGCTTCAGTTGGCTAAATCCCTCGCACTAGTGTCCTTGTAAACTAGTGAGTTATCTGATATTTTTAGTTCAAACACCAAGCTGCTTCAGTTGGCTAAATCCCTCGCACTAGTGTCCTTGTAAACTAGGTGAGTTATCTGATATTTTTAGTTCAAACACCAAGCTGCTTCAGTTGGCTAAATCCCTCGCACTAGTGTCCTTGTAAACTAGGTTCTTTGGATTATCTCTATCTTCACGTGGATGAACGTAGACCTTAAGCGCAATAAACTTTGCAGGTGGTTATTTACCCGAAACTAAAAATTTGGAAGATTTTTTTAGGCGAATTTTTTTCTACCAACATGCAAATTTGATATCTCAGATCAATCTTAAAGACAAGCGTGGAGACAAGATGGGAGATTATTGCTTCTAGTTTGTACTAGCGACATCAGTGGGGGATTGTAAAAGGGAAGGGGGTCTAAAGTTCTGACATAAACAAGTCACTGATTAAGATTTTCAGTACGCTCACAAGAACGTTTAAAATTAGGGACATTTAGGTTACCTAAATCACCTTTTAAAAAGGTTAATTCTTTGATGCAAAAAAAGGTCTTTGATCAAGGCTTGAATGAAACTTTATTATCAAAGGCTAATGAGATTAGTTTAAAAAGAACTTTCGCATAAACATACTGTGTATAATAATCAAAGATTAGAAAAATGAGGTATTTAAAAATAATCTACTGAAGAGTTACCTAAATCACCTTTTAAAAAGGTTAATTCTTTGATGTAAAAAAGGTCTTTGATCAAGGCTTGAATGAAACTTTATTATCAAAGGCTAATGAGCTTAGTTTAAAAAGAACTTTCGCATAAACATACTGTGTATAATAATCAAAGATTAGAAAAATGAGGTATTTAAAAATAATCTACTGAAGGTAGTTTCCATCAAGAATGTGATGACAGCAGGGTATTCGGATGCCTCCACTGATTACTACAATGTAGTCACCTACACCGAAGGGTTTCAGGTCCCCCGTGATGAGATAATGTCATTATTAGCGACCATTACTTTCAAGGCGAGCGATGACAGCAGGGTATTCGGATGCCTCCACTGATTTCTACAATGTAGTCACCTACACCGAAGGGTTTCAGGTCCCCCGTGATGAGATAATGTCATTATTAGCGACCATTACTTTCAAGGCGAGCAAAGTTTGATCCAATGCGACGTAAAACTTGGGAATGAAAAGCAACTAGCAGACAGATCTCTCATAAAACAAGAAAACAGGCTTGAGTTCAACTCACAGAGTTCAACAAAGTTTAAAAGAACATGGATATGATTACAGATTTTAAAATTAATTTTATAATGAAACATTAACCCTAAAAAACAGTCAAAATACTATTTCAATTGATAATAATTGAATTAGAGCTTTTTTTGTGGATTGAGAAAAACTGGTAGCGATATTTGCCATCAGCCAACCGAACATAGAATAGAAAAGAAATAGATAAAATAAAAAGAAAATCTATTGAGAGCTTTGGTATTTATTTTCGCAAGTAACTATATCATCAAAGTTGTTGATTAATTTCATTTTGAAGGCAATGTGTTCATTTTAAAACTACATAGCTGAAAACTACATACATAATGTTGCAATCTGGATCGACTATTAATTTTAAGTATAAATGACTGGCATTGACAAAAGGAAATAATCTGACGGTTCCAGATATGACAAAAGTGAAAAATAGATTAAAGAAGGAGAACAGAGTATAAAGAAAAATAGTGTTCATTTTAAAACTACATGCATAATTTTAAAACTACATGCATAATGTTGCAATCTGGATCGACTATTAATTTTAAGTATAAATGACTGACATTGACAAAAGGAAATAATCTGACGGTTCCAGATATGACAAAAGTGAAAAATAGATTAAAGAAGGAGAACAGAGTATAAAGAAAAATAAAATAAAATAATGCATTGATAATAAAAACAGACCGAATTCAAACAGTCCGTGTACTCTTATCCTGGGGGAAGTTTGTATTCAATTCTCGAAATATTATGTACTCGTGCATACATAACCAATAAATTGTTGATCTGAATAATTTGGTTCTGAGCACATCTATTGACAAGTTTGAACTTCCTTCCCACCACAGGAATAAAGTAAGCACAGAGTCTGAATTCGACATTCAACGTAAAAAAAGGTAGGCAATTCAAACAAGGAGAATCTTGTCCATGAAAAATAATAAAACATCAATTTCGTAAAATAACAATAGGGCAAAAACTCACACAAATACATTCAATAAAATTAAAAAACACAGACAAATTTAATATACGATACATGGGGGGTGATTTTCTCAAATGGCGAACTATGATTGTCAAAATCGGACATCCTGAACATCTATGGGGGTGTCTGGTTTCTCTTTGGTTTGACTACTATTGTTATTGTTGCTAGCGTGTTGCTTACTACTAGAATGTGACACTGTCTTGTTGTTATTGCTAGACGTTGACTGGTTGGTGGTGCTATTTGTTTCTTGCTGAACTATTTTCTCTACTAGTAAGCTGACATTGGTTACATCGCTCATGGAATGCTTGGACAGCGTCTGCAGTTCCTGTAATTGGTGGCTACTTGGTTTCGTATTACTGGAGCTGAGCAGACCATTGTACGCGGCTAATATACATCCGGAAGCTATCAGGGAAGGTTTGAACATCATGAATTCGTATTCTGAAACAAAGAGAACAAAACAAACCACATTAGAAACCAAGACAAAGTAAAATGTTAACCCACATAAAGAAAAATGATTAAAATTCAAAAATACAATTAGAAGACGAAATTATTATTGACAAAAGATTATCAAGATACCAAGTAACAAGCAACATTAGGAAAATATCAGCAAAACTATCATCATAATTAGAACAACCAATATTTCCAGCTATGCACATATGCGTACTTGGGTATTCAGGTCCCCTGTAAGTTCATTTACGTGTGTGGCAAATAAGGTGCCCCTGTTGAATAAATTACTGGTACACATGTACCTGACAGAACCTAACTGCTCAGATCTATTAGACAACTGGTGGAACTGCATTAGAATTTAACACGGAGGAAAATCCACGTGTCAGGAAACAACTGCAGAGAGTGCATAGGCTTCGGGCTTCACATTCAACTATTGAAAAGCAGGTGGCATAATATCCTAGATATTCTACATCTTGTCATGGAAGATACTAGGATATTATAGATTTTACGACCCGTAGTAGCATCCTCAACTATTTGTTCAAGGTATTGAACATTATCAGAAATAGTTTCTGTCGAAATCTAAAATATGAAACCCCGAAACTAATTACACTTTTTTGATTTCGGCGAATTTTTTGAAGATTTTGGTCTACAATAGTAAGAGAAGCAGACTTGTCAAAGGTGTAATCTTTAGGGCCGCAGGCGAAACTTTTCAGTAAGTATGTAACCTGTAGCTTGTCATGTGTCAGTTTTTTATGTAATTAAATACGTGTAAAAGACGAGTATAGTTATTCCCCCCAATACATTTCTATATAATACAAAATGACAGCGCCGCAGGCGAAATTTTTTTTTCGAGAAAATTTAAGTAGCTCCTTCAAGGTTGCATACTTTTTTTTACTGACCAAAGTCTTTTTCTCGTTTTATAGGCTTTGAAATATTCCCAAAACTTTTTCATGAAGAGACAAAATTTCAGCGCCGCAGGCGAAATTTTTGAGAGATTATATGTTGCCCCTTCATGGTTGCATACTTTTTTAATTGAAATCTTTCTTTGTCTTTTTTTAGGCTTTGAAAAATTCCCTGACTTTTTTCGATTTTTGGCACTTTTTCGTAAAATTCCCTGACTTTTCCCTGACTTTTCCAGTCTCCATGAAATTCCCTGACTTTTCCCGGTTTTCCCGGTTTTCCAGTCTGGTAGACACCCTGGTAAAATATACGGGGTGATAGTTCCTGATCTGATTTGTTACTTTTGATGGGTGGAGATAATGGGATTTCAAGTGAAGACATTTCAAAGATCTCAACCCTGTATTTAAAAGTTCCTCATAAATTTCAATCAACGCAAACTTGAAAACCGTTAAAGAAATATCGCTTTTCTTCTTCGGACACATCCTAACGTTTTCAATTGCGATTAAATAAATTATTTGATATGTGCGCTGCAATTGTTAGCATGTTATTTATTTTGCACAAATCCAACCAAAGCATTATTTACCGAAACCCTTTTTCAGCTTTCCGTTATACATTAATACTTTTCGCGACATTGTTAAGAAAATGAATGGTGCATTCGCGAGAGTTGCAACCCCTTTGCGAAGAAAATTGGCATGTAATAAGCGAGTGCGTATACCTTTGCAGAAAAGCAAATAATACCTCTGCCTAATGATGCAAAAACAAACGTAATGAAGTATGTTTAAGAGGATAAAGTGCCGAGAGTAGAATTAATAAAAGAAGTACTTAGAATGGAAATGAAATATATCAGTTTCATTATTAATTTATATACATTTCTTTTCTGATGTCATTTTCTTGCGTTGAGCATTACCTATTGTGAGAGATGCTCAAGAAATACGAGTTCAGCATGGAAGTGGAAATGGAAACGAAATAAAATAGGTACTGAACACATTCTGAACTTTAGAAGTTACCATATTGATTTACTTTTTTTTTTATATGCAACAAATTGACGAAATAATTTCTCGGTTTCAGATCTAGATGAAAAGTTCAACAGTGATATAAAAGACACAGGGAGCAATTTTATCATTTCAAGCTCATATGATCCTGAAATCTCTTGTGCAAACCACTGGCCCATGTCAAAAAACTATCCCATATTAATGAAACCAGGTAACAAAGAAAACTTGTCCATCATAAAAACCTATTAATGCTTTCAGTAAAAAGTCAAGTCCCCGCTCCTCATTAGAAACACTTCTGAGGTTCTCACAAGGCAATAAATATTCTCCTAAATAGGTTTCTATTTTCTAATGATCCTTGCGCAAGATTTCAAATGTTTGGGGCCTTTGAATTGTGTTCAATTACTACTGGGTTACTCCGTTCGTTCCTGTTTCTTCTGCTAACTAATTACTTCACCTATAATGTTATGAACCGAAGATACAATGTTCATATTTTGTAATTTAAAAAGCTTCATAAAAACTCAACCAACACCATTCAGAGAATTATGAATCCATGAAGAACTTTTGGTCTCGAACATTTGGACACAGGATCTACACAGGAACAATCGTAGAAACAATAAAAAAAACCGTACCAGTCATACCAGACAAATCCATACCAAACACAAATCGTGGAAACATCCAGTATAGAACAACTCATCACAATACGAAATGAAACTCAAAAACTCAAAAATGGTCATGACGAAACACTCCACCCGATACTTCATCAAGGGGGTTGTTTTGACGGCTACTGAGAGTTTGCAAAAACCTATATACGTACATATTTCTCATATCAAAAGAATCAAAAACCCTTGCCTTAATTCCCCATCCCAATACTTGTTAGTCAAGTCTGATAAGGAGGGGTCCTTATGGTCATGACGAAACACTCCACCCGATACTTCATCAAGGGGGTTGTTTTGACGGCTATACGGAGAGTTTGCAAAAACCTATACGTATTTCTCATATCAAAAGAATCAAAAACCCTTGCCTTAATTCCCCATCCCAATACTTGTTAGTCAAGTCTGATAAGGAGGGGTCCTTAACCTAGACCCTGTTGTACTAGGGAAAGGATTGGAAGGGGCTACTATGGTTGAGGATGAGGCAATACCTGACATACAGGGTCGGTGGAGCAGGCAGAAATCAGCCAAACTGGGAGATATGTATAAAATCCTGTTGAAAATTCATGTAACCTTAAGCTTTAATAAATGGGTATCTTTGATTATGCTTTTTTCAAGGTATTTGTCCGATTGAAAGACATGTCTTTTTAGAAGAATGCCTTTTTTGGTTTTGAAATTCATCAAATATGTTCAACACAAAAGGAATTTCACAGCTTTTGGGTTTTGGTGAGATATGTTTGTAGGTTTGTATACGGCATACAAAATCACTTGATTTTCTTATATTCGGTATTCCAAAATCATTGGATTTTCTTGTACACGGTATACAACCTGGTCGGAAGCTCATTAAGAGGGTGATGATGTTGATAAAGTCTCCACAATGCTCGGCGCATTACATCATCCCGCGACACATTGCAACATAAGATGCTGTCTGGCATTTTGAAATTCATCAAATATGTTCAACACAAAGGAATTTCACAGCTTTTGGGTTTTGGTGAGATATGTTTGTAGGTTTGTATACGGCATACAAAATCACTGGATTTTCTTGTATTCGGTATTCCAAAATCATTGGATTTTCTTGTACACGGTATACAACCTGGTCGGAAGCTCATTTAGAGGGTGATGATGTTGATAAAGTCTCCACAATGCTCGGCGAATTACATCATCCCGCGACACATTGCAACATAAGATGCTGTCTGGCATACATTTCTCCGATTTCCTTCAGATAGGGGGAGGTTGAAGGCTTGACAATTGCATTACCATTATCATCAATAAAATTCCTAAAGACATAACTTCTTGTTGAAATAATGAGAAATGATTGGGTATATGGTTCAGTGAGTTCCGTCAATATTGGGGGGTTTTCGGAGGCTGTCAGTAACTAGTAGTAATTGCTTTCGAGGGCCATCAGATTTCATTTTCCTAGTGAGTTGCTACTTCGATTGCTGCTGGATTTACCAGGAAGTAACTAGCAGTTAGTTTGTATAGTGCTCGTCTTACAAGGCTCAATTATTATGTCATCCAAGAATTGGGTGTCACTTCCGGACTCAATTTATAATAAAGATACTTTGCATTGGTATGTACGTGTTCCCTGTGTATAAATTTAAATTCAGGGCTGAGAAATCGTTACGCAAAAACCCGAATCTAACGGATTTCACACCGCTTGACTATCCCTTCCTGAATCCTGATAAGATTTCCCTTATTGTGCACAACATGGAAAGGTGCAATACCGGGACACTAGCGGTCACTCTAGCACAGGACACTCCTAGCATATCCTTCTAATTCACACTTCCTTACATATGGTGCGGACAAACACCGAAAACCAAATGTGAGAGTTTCGCAATCTGTAAGAACTAAGAACCATAAGACCAAGGTAAAATTATGATTGCATTATCCAATATCCGACATGATTTTAGTAGGCAATAAGTCTCTCAACCATATAAAGATGATTGGGGGGAAAATTTGACCCAAACCAGGTAAGGTTCATGTTCAACCAACGACACTACATAGGAAATGTTCGTTTCGGACAACCAAAACTTTTTTTTTTTAGAGTTTCTCCAACTGATCGTAACATACACGTAGGATCACAATGTACATAAATACGTCCGGATTTTCCTTAGATTCCAACGGACCCATATCAATTGTTAAAATATCTACAACATTTAAATATATCTTGAAGGTATATTGGAAGTTTATTGACATCGCACATAAGAAATCTGTGCCCTCGTTTTCAAAGAAACATCTGCTTGAAGCAGTTACAAAGATCGGGAGTCTTCTATTCAATCCGAAAAGAAGGAAATAAAAATTTGTGATTTCCAATAAAAAGTTGTTCCAACACAATAGACACTTCTGTTTGGCTTTATGTATCTCGGAGGATGTCGAATTACGGACAGAACATATCTACATAATCGTATGTTCGGATTGTTCGGCTGAAAATCTTTCTGGCTTTACTTATCTTTCGGCATACCATGTACCTAGCATGGAGAAGATTATCATATTTCTGTAGCATCTTCACCCAGCATTCCATTTCAACATTGAGCACAAATTCATGTCTAGTTCCAAGTTCTAAATTTGAACCTGAACTCAGTTGACATCTTTCGGCATACCATGTACCTAGCATGGAGAAGATTATCATATTTCTGTAGCATCTTCACTCAGCATTCCATTTCAACATTGAGCACAAATTCATGTCTAGTTCCAAGTTCTAAATTTGAACCTGAACTCAGTTGAAGCTTGCTGCATACTCCTCGGCTTCAAAGTTTATTACAGCTTTACGTCTTCTACCTATTTATTAGCGGATTACATGGTTTCCATCAGTGTACACCAGAGCAGTTTTATGTATATCGCAACATCTACTTGTTCTGCGCCTCAACTACATAATAAGAGCATAAGGTAATATAACTATTATAATGAATGAGCTCCAGCGCAGGCACATTTAGCAATATGTATAGCGTTCAAGAAAAAAAATATACATGCTTATATAGTTAGTTAATAATAAACACTGTTCTCATATAACTAAAGCCGACAAATCACGTTTAGTTCATTGTGTTATGTATCCCGGAGTCTTTATGTATATTTTTTAAGCAATGCCATCCATTTTAACGCCGAGGTTGTCTACCCAGCAATTGAAGGTTATCAATATGTACTTTGTATATAAATCTCGACGTATGTATATGGGTAGAAGATACATAGGTATATATGGATTGTGTCGAGATTACTGGGTATCACCGAATGTTGGTTTCTCCGATTGATTTCCAGTTGGATGATGACATTGTTATCTACATAGTCGATTGATAATTCTATAAGAACAGCTTTGGTAACCTTTTGTGCAATTTTTTCTACCTAGCTTTTTTGGGAGTGACCACCAAAACAATACACATTGACATGAAGATCGCCAACATCCCGAATGGATTGGCTATTCGAGAAAATTGAAGGCAAATAAAATGCCGAGGGGCGACTTCTATAACAGACTTCTTTTCACAAATATTTTCTGGTCTTGCTGACCCAATCTGTAGATTTCTGTCCCACCTAGCTTTTTTGGGAGTCAGCACCAAAAAAATACACATTGACATGAAAATCGCCAACATCCCGATTGGATTGGCTATTCGAGAAAATTGAAGGCGAATAAAATGCCGAGGGGCGACTTCTATAACAGACTTCTTTTCACAAATATTTTCTGGTCTTGCTGACCCAATCTGTAGATTTCTGTCCGTGCAAAATAAATAACATGCTAACAATTGCAGCGCACATATCAAATAATTTATTTAATCGCAATTGAAAACGTTAAGATGTGTCCGAAGAAGAAAAGCGATATTTCTTTAACGGTTTTCAAGTTTGCGTTGATTGAAATTTATGAGGAACTTTTAAATACAGGGTTGAGATCTTTGAAATGTCTTCACTTGAAATCCCATTATCTCCACCCATCAAAAGTAACAAATCAGATCAGGAACTATCACCCCGTATATTTTGGATGTGTCCGAAGAAGAAAAGCGATATTTCTTTAACGGTTTTCAAGTTTGCGTTGACTGAAATTTATGAGGAACTTTTAAATACAGGGTTGACATCTTTGAAATGTCTTCACTTGAAATCCCATTATCTCCACCCATCAAAAGTAACAAATCAGATCAGGAACTATCACCCCGTATATTTTACCAGGGTGTCTACCAGACTGGAAAACCGGGAAAACCGGGAAAAGTCAGGGAATTTCATGGAGACTGGAAAAGTCAGGGAAAAGTCCAAAATTTTCAATAATAAATGGGGATCGTGTTTTATTTTGACCAACAGGTAAAGAGATATATTATCTTGGGACATACATGATCAAGTCCGGAGAAGTAAAATTGGATGAAAACTCAATAAAACGAAATCAAAAAAGTGTAATTAGTTTCGGGGTTTCATATTTTAGATTTCGACAGAAACTATTTCTAGTAAAATTGAAATTTAGTTTTAGATCAAATTATGGCCGTCCCAGAATCGGAGTTTAAACTCAGTTTAACTTTAACTCTCGGATTAAACAGTCTGACTGACTTTTTAATCAACCAATTTTTAATTAACCAATTCAAGAGGTAAATTTGAGCCGAGTGTAAACTCTTATTTTTCCACAAGAGAAAATACACGTATATTACTGTATAAATGAGTTGTTTCCTGACACGTGGATTTTCCTCCGTGTTAAATTCTAATGCAGTTCCACCAGTTGTCTAATAGATCTGAGCAGTTAGGTTCTGTCAGGTACATGTGTACCAGTAATTTATTCAACAGGGGCACCTTATTTGCCACACACGTAAATGAACTTACAGAGGACCTGAATACCCAAGTACGCATATGTATGTGCATAGCTGGAAATATTGGTTGTTCTAATTATGATGATAGTTTTGCTGATATTTTCCTAATGTTGCTTGTTACTTGGTATCTTTGAATACCCAAGTACGCATATGTGCATAGCTGGAAATATTGGTTGTTCTAATTATGATGATAGTTTTGCTGATATTTTCCTAATGTTGTAGTGTATTTTCCTTTTGGGAAACTTTCGGAAACGGAACGGGTATTTTGGGAACTGAAATAGCGTCTGCACTAAACCATAGGAAATCCACATTCCCCCTTGGTCGACACAACCTCAATACATTATGTATTGAGGTTTAGACTAGAATAGAATATACCTTGTTTATCCTGCTGGGATAGGACTGAAAAGTCCCTTTTCCCCCGCAGTCTAACCAAGGTCTCATATATTTAACATACTGAAGACTACCTGGTAATAATTTAATTGAGCTTGTGTAGCAGTTTCACCCTTGTAACTAAGTATTGTGACTTTTGATAAAACTCTAAAGATTTCACAATCATCTTCTTTGTCTGCCATGACAGTGTGTTGGCAAAATGGTTTGGCATATTTTTTCTACATATTCGTGGTTCTGATTCATTCTCTCTGATATTTTTATGATTACGCGAGGGATCCAGATTGTCCCATCAGGTGGTCTTCTGCTCAGGTAGTGGTCTGATCTTCACAGAGTTGTTGTTTCTCATGTTTATATTTTGCCGAAATTTGTCTGAGAAATTGTAATTTATTTTCAGACTTGTTGCGAGATTTTTTTTCCTCCACAGTTAAAGTAACACGGACAAAAAAGAAGTTTAATGTATTAATTTTTGTCAATGAAGCTTACTTCCTCTGACAAGTTTGGTGTCTCAATACCTTGAGCCAGAGCAATATGATTCTGGTCGCCCTGAAGCCATCTGCAATCTGAATACGAGACCTCCTTCAATAAACTCGAATTAGCCACACAAAAGTTTGTTCTTCGCATCTTTCCATGAATGAATCCAAACGCCACACTATACTAGCACACTCAGGTTACTGAATGCCTGAGTCTCAGTGTCAGCCGTTTCGTCAGTTAAATTCAGTTCAAGAACCATCAATAATGTGGAAAACCGTTTCCTGGGTTTCACTGAAGTTTAATGTATTAATTTTTGTCAATGAAGCTTACTTCCTCTGACAAGTTTGGTGTCTCAATATCTTGAGCCAGAGCAGAAGTTTAATGTATTAATTTTTGTCAATGAAGCTTACTTCCTCTGACAAGTTTGGTGTCTCAATATCTTGAGCCAGAGCAATATGATTCTGGTCGCCCTGAAGCCATCTGCAATCTGAATACGAGACCTTCTTCAATGAACTCGAATTAGCCACACAAAAGTTTGTTCTTCGCATCTTGCCATGAATGAATCCAAACGCCACACTACACTAGCACACTCAGGTTACTGAGTGCCTGAGTCTCAGTGTCAGCCGCTTCGTCAGTTAAATTCAGTTCAAGAACCATCAATAATGTGGAAAACCGTTTCCTGGGTTTCACTACGATAGTATGTAAGTAACCCCTTTAAGTTTGTTCTTCGCATCTTTCCATGAATGAATCCAAACGCCACACTATACTAGCACACTCAGGTTACTGAGTGCCTGAGTCTCAGTGTCAGCCGTTTCGTCAGTTAAATTCAGTTCAAGAACCATCAATAATGTGGAAAACCGTTTCCTGGGTTTCACTACGATAGTATGTAAGTAAACCCTTCAACCCCACTCCCCTATTTAGAAGCTCCCTAAAGAAGGCACATGCCATTTCTACACAAGACACGGAGCTACTTGCGGTAGCAACGACTTTTGGTCACACTTGGCTGAATATCTTATACGTTTCAAACAGTTACGTACGTTTAACTGTTCTTTCTACCACTCTATTGCGATCACGAGCATTTGTCTAAACTAGTACCTATACAACGTAAATTTAAAGTAGCCAAAAACATGGTCAATTGTGGTGTTTCTAACCGGAAATGTCTACCCCAAAAAGTACTAGTCAATTTGGTTGCACGTCCGATGATTGAACTCTGCTGAATATCTTGTACGTTTCAAACAGTTACGTACGTTTAACTGTTCTTTCTACCACTCTATTGCGATCACGAGCATTTGTCTAAATTAGTACCTATACAACGTAAATTTAAAGTAGCCAAAGACATGGTCAATTGCGGTGTTTCTAACCGGAAATGTCTACCCCAAAAAGTACTTCTAGTCAATTTGGTTGCACGTCCGATGATTGAACTCTGGATACTGTTCAATGACACTGGCAAGTCTTTGAACCCGGGTGTCCAGTAGTAATCATGCTTCAAGACAACAGGTGAAACATATAGGGCCACGGTCCAATGAATCAGGCACAGGATCAGCGAAATCTAGAAACTCCACTTTCCATTATCGAATTCTTGATAACATTCCTGGACTTTTAACAAGAGGTGTTCTTGCTTGATTAATCAGCCAGAGATGTTTGTTCATTTCCTATGATAGGTGTTTTTACCAGAACTAAAAGTAGGTCAGTCTCATCAGTATTTATCTAAGATATGTGACGTGACAGATAAATTATTTGTCTCTGCTCTCTTGAAGACAGTTGCGGAACTGCTAGCTGCCCAATCTAAACCAACTCGGCCCAACTCCTCTTTCTGAACAGGAGAACATCTTGTTTGGATTTGGATGACTTCATTTTCACTTTCAAGTTTGGCCCTTTGCATTGCTTACTAAAACTTGCCAACTTCTTCCTTTCTATTACTTTTGAAGAATTCGCCAGCTTTTCTTTGGCTGCAAAGTCACTCGTACAAGAACACTGAACACCAACCCATTCCATCCATATCCCCTGACGGTGAATACATTACACAGAAAACGTCATATGTTGCCAACATACACATTTACAAGTACCCTTATTGTAAGGGAACCCTGAAGAACTATAACATTGAGAATGGTATCCCAGTAGTATCTTACGAGATATGAAGATAGATTCCACTAGGTTTTTTTATATCTTGGATTATAATTATCACCACCATATGGCATATCCCTTGCCTATACATCAGGCCATGTCTTTAACATTGAACTTGCTCCAAGGTAATTAATGGAGAGAAGAAAAAAATTGAACCCCCACACTTGAAGTACCATGAACTCTTTTTTCTTTTAATCGAGGAAATTCAGTTCTTCTTCGTCTTCTTTTGTGTTGGGATCATTACAGAAACTCTTTTTCCCCCCCTTAAGGCCTGATTAGGATTTGATAATCCTTGATCAGTCAGCTGTGACATTGGTGTAACTATCATCTGTAAGCAGGAATTTACAAGACCAGGGATAGCCATAAATCCATGATAGCAAACATCCGAAATGGAAATAGAATTAGCTATATTCTTAGTAAAAAATAATATAAGAGGCTCTGAAATGGATTGAAACTCGTGTTTGGATTACACAAAACATATTTCGTACTGCAGAAAGCAAATGTTTACTTTTGAAGACATTGGTTGATTGGTCCAAAGTAACCAATTTCTAATCACCGGAATAAGACAGAAGTAAATGCTACGAGTGATGGTAATGCGGAAAGGAAATGGGTACAAGTCTTTGTTGTAATTTCCTTACAACCCCAACTCACCTTGAGAGAGACCTAATGTACAGGGTGATTTTGATATCAGATGGATGGAAATTTTCTTCCAAACTGGGATAAGAGAGTCGTTTATGAAAAAGTGTGACGAATAAGAAAAATGCTACAAGATTCAAAACGAGCAGAGAACGGATGAGTAAACATTCCGGTATAAAAATAAAGGAAAAGAAAAATAATGAAGTAAACAACACTTAAAATGAAATAAACCAAGGTAAATAATTAGTACATTGTAAAATCGAGACAACAGTCGATGAAAATTCACAAAACATAAATTAGGATAAAATTATGCCATTTTTGCCTTACTGTCTTTTGAGATTTAAGCCAGGCTGAAAAGGATCTCAACGAAAATCCTAATAAATCACACACCCACCCAGTATGAACATAATCGTCTTTCCATAAATCCATGATAGCAAACATCCGAAATGGAAATAGAATTAGCTATATTCTTAGTAAAAAATAATATAAGAGGCTCTGAAATGGATTGAAACTCGTGTTTGGATTACACAAAACATATTTCGTACTGCAGAAAGCAAATGTTTACTTTTGAAGACATTGGTTGATTGGTCCAAAGTAACCAATTTCTAATCACCGGAATAAGACAGAAGTAAATGCTACGAGTGATGGTAATGCGGAAAGGAAATGGGTACAAGTCTTTGTTGTAATTTCCTTACAACCCCAACTCACCTTGAGAAGAAAATGAATGGTGCATTCGCGAGAGTTGCAACCCCTTTGCGAAGAAAATTGGCATGTAATAAGCGAGTTGGTGTTCTTGCTTGATTAAGCAGCCAGAGATGTTTGTTCATTTCCTATGATAGGTGTTTTTACCAGAACTAAAAGTAGGTCAGTCTCATCAGTATTTATCTAAGATATCTGGTATGACTGGTACGGTTTTTTTTATTGTTTCTACGATTGTTCCTGTGTAGATCCTGTGTCCAAATGTTCGAGACCAAAAGTTCTTCATGGATTCATAATTCTCTGAATGGTGTTGGTTGAGTTTTTATGAAGCTTTTTAAATTACAAAATATGAACATTGTATCTTCGGTTCATAACATTATAGGTGAAGTAATTAGTTAGCAGAAGAAACAGGAACGAACGGAGTAACCCAGTAGTAATTGAACACAATTCAAAGGCCCCAAACATTTGAAATCACAATATGAACATTGTATCTTCGGTTCATAACATTATAGGTAAAGTAATTAGTTAGCAGAAGAAACAGGAACGAACGGAGTAACCCAGTAGTAATTGAACACAATTCAAAGGCCCCAAACATTTGAAATCTTGCGCAAGGATCATTAGAAAATAGAAACCTATTTAGGAGAATATTTATTGCCTTGTGAGAACCTCAGAAGTGTTTCTAATGAGGAGCGGGGACTTGACTTTTTACTGAAAGCATTAATAGGTTTTTATGATGGACAAGTTTTCTTTGTTACCTGGTTTCATTAATATGGGATAGTTTTTGACATGGGCCAGTGGTTTGCACAAGAGATTTCAGGATCATATGAGCTTGAAATGATAAAATTGCTCCCTGTGTCTTTTATATCACTGTTGAACTTTTCATCTAGATCTGAAACCGATAGATTATATCGTCAATTTGTTGCATATTAAATCAATATGGTAACTTCTAAAGTTCAGAATGTGTTCAGTACCTATTTTATTTCATTTCCATTTCCACTTTCCATGCTGAACTCGTATTTCTTGAGCATCTCTCCTAATAATGTTCAACGCAAGAAAATGACATCAGAAAAGAAATGTATATAAATTAATAATGGAACTGATATATTTCATTTCCATTCCAAGTACTTCTTTTATTACTTTCCTTATCCTATAGGAAGGAAAGTAATGTAATCGGGTCAAATTTTCGATGGTCAGTTTTTAGTGCCAAAACACGTTTTCGGAGGCTGTCAGTAACTAGTAGTAATTGCTTTCGAGGGCCATCAGATTTCATTTTCCTAGTGAGTTGCTACTTTGATTGCTGCTGGATTTACAAGGCAGTAACTAGCAGTTAGTTCGTATAGTGCTCGTCTTACAAGGCTCAATTATTATGTCATCTAAGAATTGGGTGTCACTTCCGGACTCAATTTATAATAAAGATACTTTGCATTGGTATGTACGTGTTCCCTGTGTATAAATTTAAATTCAGGGCTGAGAAATCGTTACGCAAAAAACCCGAATCTAACGGATTTCACACCGCTTAACTATCCCTTCCTGAATCCTGATATGATTTCCCTTGTTGTGCACAACATGGAAAGGTGCAATACCAGGACTATAGCGGTCACTCTAGCACAGGAC
This sequence comes from Diaphorina citri, assembly GCF_000475195.1. Lineage (NCBI taxonomy): Eukaryota > Metazoa > Arthropoda > Insecta > Hemiptera > Psyllidae > Diaphorina > Diaphorina citri. The sequence goes on from NW_007377498.1 coordinate 264,218, forward strand.
ACTCCTAGCATATCCTTCTAATTCACACTTCCTTACATATGGTGCGAACAAACACCGAAAACCAAATGTGAGAGTTTCGCAATCTGTAAGAACTAAGAACAATAAGACCTAGGTAAAATTATGATTGCATTATCCAATATCTGACATGATTTTAGTCATTTTAGTAGGCAATAAGTCTCTCAATCATATAAAGATGATTGGGGTGAACATTTGACCCAAACCAGGTAAGGTTCGTGTTCAATCAACGACAATACATAGGAAATGTTCGTTTCGGACAACCAAAACTTTTTTTTTTTAGAGTTTCTCCAACTGATCGTAACATACACGTAGGATCACAATGTACATAAATACGTCCGGATTTTCCTTAGATTCCAACGGACCCATATCAATTGTTAAAATATCTACAACATTTAAATATATCTTGAAGGTACATATATTGGAAGTTTATTGACATCACACATAAGAAATCTGTGCCCTTGTTTTCAAAGAAACATCTGCTTGAAGCAGTTACAGAGATCGGGAGTCTTCTATTCAATCCGAAAAGAAGGAAATAAAAATTTGTGATTTCCAATAAAAAGTTGTTCCAACACAATAGACACTTAATTATGCAAATTTTTTATGATGTCATTTTTAAGGTAGGAGACCATTTATTTTTCCTTACAACATTGCTATGATATATTAACATTTTTTTCCTTTTTTTTTCAATTTTATTTATTGTTTAAGAGGATCGGTATCTTCTTTTATGTCTTGAAGGACGAAATGTTGAAAATGTTTTTGGTAGGCAAAATAAGGTGGGTAGGTATTTAGATCGCCATAAAATCGTAGTTTATGATTGTGCCAATTTTAATGTTGATGTTTATTGAGTAAAAAAAAAAAGAATAGTAATAATAATAAAAATAAAATAAAAAAATACCTACCCAATGAAAATATTGAGGAAATATTACATGAAATGTTCAGAGATTTTCAGACTTCAGACTTTTTGAATGAAAAATTTCCAATATGTTGTCTTTTCGTTCTTATTCGTAGGACCTACATAAATGGACCCAAAATTATCCATTATAACCTCCTACAAATTTTCCAAATCTTCAGCCCATCATGTTCAATTGGAGCTGATCGGATCGCCATAAAATCGCATAAAAGAAGACCAGCTGATCGCTTTTTATTGACAAGACTCTCACACAGGGATAAAGAATCTTTTTGAATGAAAATTTTCCAATATGGTGTCTTTTCGTTCTTATTCGTAGGACCTACATAAATGGACCCAAAATTATCCATTATGACCTCCTACAAATTTTCCAAATCTTCAGCCTTCCGGGAGCTGATCGGATCGCCATAAAATCGCATAAAAGAAGACCAGCTGATCGCTTTTTATTGACAAGACTCTCACACAGGGATAAAGAATGCAACATTTTGATGCTGCTGATGATAGAGTAATTTGCAACATAAAATTCCTCTCCAAAACCGGTTGTTCTTCACGTGTTCCGAAACAAAAGCTATGTCGTAATCAATGCCCGGCAGATCTCATCGGGCGCAATGAATCAGACGGTGTACCATCCCCCCCCAGAAGCCCTAAGAAATATGATAATCTTCTCCATGCTAGGTACATGGTATGCCGAAAGATAAGTAAAGCAAGAAAGATTTTCAGCCGAACAATCCGAACATACGATTATGTAGATATGTTCTGTCCGTAATTCGACATCCTCCGAGATATAACCAACACTATGAAGACAAGTTACATATAAGGATTGTGAAAAAGTCTCCGAATTCTCTCGTCGAATGAACTATCAGATCATAGTGATCCGCGGATGTGAGCAATTAAGATAAAGCTACCTGGTAATAATTTAATTGAGCTTGTGTAGCAGTTTCACCCTTCTGACTAAGTATTGTGACTTTTGATAAAACTCTAAAGATTTCACAATCATCTTCTTTGTCTGCCATGACAGTGTGTTGGCAAAATGGTTTGGAGGATGCTACTACGGGTCGTAAAATCTATAATATCCTAGTAACTTCCATGACAAGATGTAGAATATCTAGGATATTATGCCACCTGCTTTTCAATAGTTGAATGTGAAGCCCGAAGCCTATGCACTCTCTGCAGTTGTCATAAATCCATGATAGCAAACATCCGAAATGGAAATAGAATTAGCTATATTCTTGGTAAAAAATAATACAAGAGGCTCTGAAATGGATTGAAACTCCTGTTTGGATTACACAAAACATATTTCGTACTGCAGAAAGCAAATGTTTACTTTTGAAGACATTGGTTGATTGGTCCAAAGTTACCAATTTCGAATCACCGGAATAAGACAGCAGTAAATGCTACGAGTGATGGTAATGCGGAAAGGAAATGGGTACAAGTCTTTGTTGTAATTTCCTTACAACCCCAACTCACCTTGAGAGAGACCTAATGTACAGGGTGATTTTGATATCAGATGGATGGAAATTTTCTTCCAAACTGGGATAAGAGAGTCGTTTATGAAAAAGTGTGACGAATAAGAAAAATGCTACAAGATTCAAAACAAGCAGAGAACGGATGAGTAGGTAAACATTCCGGTATAAAATTAAAGGAAAAGAAAAATAAACAACACTTAAAATGAAATAAACCAAGGTAAATAATTAGTACATTGTAAAATCGAGACAACAGTCGATGAAAATTCACAAAACATACTGGGATAAGAGAGTCGTTTATGAAAAAGTGTGACGAATAAGAAAAATGCTACAAGATTCAAAACGAGCGGAGAAAGGATGAGTAAACATTCCGGTATAAAAATAAAGGACAAGAAAAATAATGAAGTAAACAACGCTTGAAATGAAATAAACCAAGGTAAATAATTAGTACATTGTAAAATCGAGACAACAATCGATGAAAATTCACAAAACATAAATTAGGATAAAATTATGCCATTTTTGCCTTACTGTCGTTTGAGATTTAAGCCAGGCTGAAAAGGATCTCAACGAAAATCCTAATAAATCACACACCCACCCAGTATGAACATAATCGTCTTTATAAACATCACGGAGGAATTACTCCTTAAAGAAAATAGTAAGGAACTACTGCAGTTGATTACAATACCTCCAGGTGCATACGGGACTTTTCCTATTGTAATAGAAATGGTGCATCCCCACACATGCAACCAACTGTCTTCAAGACGCGTGCTCACAACCATCTGTTGAGATATTCAATATTAATCTTCTACAATAAGAAGTTATTAAATTCTTCTTTCTTCTCGTAAAGAAATCAATTTATGATGTGCTTGTGAACAATAACTTTAAATTCTTTGAAACTGTCGTCTTCATTTTTGAATTTTGAAAGATTCGTTGTGTTTTATTTATAGCTATTGAATTATTGCAGTATGTAGGTACAATGTATTTCATTATGTTTAGAACTATGTATTTGTTGAAGCAGTTCTTCAACATTTAACTTAAATTCTGCTAATTTGTTGAGATGGATCGATCATTAATCTGATCGTGCTGTCATCACTAATATTTTGAACAGATACTAAATCTACACTGTTCATGTGATCTTGGTCATTGAAGTAGTTTCTGGCACAAGTTTAGTGATACCAACCAAACTGAAGAATGTGATTTTGGTTCTTGACCTGGAAGGGATTCGAGCCCGTGATTATCCAGCTGGAAGCTAACGTCTTGACCGCTGATTTTTCAATCGTGACGAGAAACATAGAAGCGAGTGTCAACATTTGAAATCACAAATGCTGGGAACACTCACAGCGGATGTGCTTCAACCCTCTATTAGCCATCAGGAAAATCGTTACTCACAATAAGAAAATATGTATACCTACCAGCCAATCTATATGTATATCAGCCAAGAAGAAAAACAATCTTTTGCATACATTAAAAACAAATTTCACAACTTTCAACGGTTTCATATGAATTCAGGCAACAGTATTAAATGAGAGCAAATATGCTTCACACCAAAGCTCGCAGTGCAGAAAAATGCGCTTCAGACCCCCCAGCTTCTCGACGTCCAATGTCTCACACATCCTCAAAGATGACGAAGAAACACTGAAAGAAGAACAAAGGTCATGATCGAAGTCATTTAGGTGACCACTTTATGAGTTCCTCTCATATTGCTGATGGATCCATTAGATGACCCAGAAAAATGACGTTCACTTTAAGTTTTGGATTGCTTTTTTTTTATAAAATAGTTTGCTTAATACGCAAGATTCAGACAGGTGTTTTATCAAGAGCTTCAATGTAATTATTGTCAAATATTTACAAAGATAGACAAAGGTCATGATCGAAGTCATTTAGGTGACCAATTTATGAGTTCCTCTCATATTGCCGATGGATCCATTAGATGATCCAGGAAAATGACGTTCAGAAGTTTTGGATTGCTTTTTTTTTATATAAAATAGTTTGCTTAATACGCAAGATTCAGACAGGTGTTTTATCAAGAGCTTCAATGTAATTATTGTCAAATATTTACAAAGATATCTTTGATTAAAATCAGATCTAAAAAGTGTAAGCATGGTTAAAATTTTAGACTGTCAAGGTTTCATTTCAATAACCATGTATAGGTTATACTTGGTTATTTGGAAATTTAGATGATGGAAAAATGGTGTTCCGAGATCAGTAGATAATACCTAATAAGTATTCCGTTGACTATTTTGTATGTGTGCTTTTTTATATAAATTATTTTATTTAATTAATCTAGTTTTTCATTATCTACGTACATGTCACCTTTTTGATTTTTTCTTTCCGAAAAATGGTGTTCCGAGATCAGTAGATAATACCTAATAATTATGTATTCCGTTGACTATTTTGTGTGTGCTTTTTTATATAAATTATTTTATTTAATTAATCTAGTTTTTCATTATCTACGTACATGTCACCTTTTTGATTTTTTCTTTCCTTCGAAGTTACGTCATCTACTCATGAATTTGTTGATTTCAGTTGCGTTTTTGACATCAATTTCGACAAGTTTGTCAGTTAAATGCTCAAATCTTTTAATCCTCATTTTGATTATCTTCTATTCCTACCGAATGAAATCTAAATGAAGTGAATCCATTCGAGTTAAATGAAGCGAACAGTAAAGATTTCTATCTTTAGCGGTTACGCGGGGGTATAACGCGAAAGAAAAACCGTAAAACCACACTTTTAATCCAGATTTCCGAGTGCTGGGAAATAGCCAGTGGGTTTTCCGCAAACCCGTTCGTCTGGAATAAGGAGCGCGGATAGGCTGATGGCATTTCCATTGTCAAAGAGGCGGAGAGACTCAAGGCATATAAGGAGAAAAATCTTGAAAGAAGTCTCAAGATCCAAGTAAACAATGACAATCGCGAGACAAAAACCAAAGAGAATTTTGAAATACCATACATTCTACGTCATATATCAAAATTATAAAAGAGAACTCAATAAATTGCGCGACAAACTTGGCGAGACAATGGAAGAAGGGCAAAAAAACGAAAAAACGACAGCTGAAGAAACTCGAAAGAAAGGTTTCCTAGATAACAATGGCGAAAAATCTACTTCGCGCATTCAAGTGTGTTAAAAGAATGAAAAAGAGTCCAGAAAACGGATTTCACAGAGTTCCTTCCCGACAGGAAAATTTTCACAGACTAGAAGAAGAAGGGCAAGAAAACGAAAAAACGACAGCTGAAGAAACTTGAAAGAAAGGTTTCCTAGATAACAATGGCGAAAAATCTACTTCGCCCATTCAAGTGTGTTAAAAGAATGAAAAAGAGTCCAGAAAACGGATTTCACAGAGTTCCTTCCCGACAGGAAAATTTTCACAGACTAGACATTGTAGACGAGGGGGCAGGAAAGGTTAAGGGCGCGGCATTGAAGATCTCAAGAGAGAAATGCAGTTTTGGGGTTAGAGATAACGGTGCAGTGCGGCTTACTGTGAGATGTTGGGGTTAGAAAATGCTCTACAATTAAGTAAAGGGTAAATCTTTCAATATTAAGAAAATATCTTGGTCATAACGTTGTCAACGTCAGTTTTTATGTAATTTACCTGTCGTCGAGCAGTTTCTAAGAGATCAATTACCTTGAAATTTGGTATTCATTGATAACTCTCACTCTTGGATACAACTGGTATTATTCTTTCAATGTAATTTAGATAGTTTTCATTAAAATAACTTACGATACAAGTCTGAATATTGAAAGGGCGAAAAGGGAGTTTTACTCCAAATTACCTGAAATCAAAAAAGAAAACGAAGAAAATTAGTTATGAGAAAATTATATCAAATAATCAAAGAAGACTCACATGAAGGAATTACAGCTGTTAAGATGTAGCCAAAGATGCTGAGATAGAAGGAATCGGATCAACAGGAAACCGGATCTTGATACAAAAGCCGCCGAGATACGCGGATGCAGATTACCTATGCGTGAAGGAAAAGAAATTTAATATAGTTCACGGTGACGTGACAGATAAATTATTTGTCTCTGCTCTCTTGAAGACAGTTGCGGAACTGCTAGCTGCCCAATCCAAACCAACTCGGCCCAACTCCTCTTTCTGAACAGGAGAACATCTTGTTTGGATTTGGATGACTTCATTTTCACTTTTCAAGTTTGGCCCTTTGCATTGCTTACTAAAACTTGCCAACTTCTTCCTTTCTATTACTTTTGAAGAATTTGCCAGCTTTTCTTTGGCTCGTAAAGTCACTCGTACAAGAACACCAACCCATTCCATCGATATCCCCTGACGGTGAATACATTACACAGAAAACGTCATATGTTGCCAACATACATATTTACAAGTATTAGGTACCCTTATTGTAAGGGAACCCTGAAGAACTATAACATTGAGAATGGTATCCCAGTAGTATCTACGAGATATGAAGATAGATTCCACTAGGTTTTTTATATCTTGGATTATAATTATCACCACCATATGGCATATCCCTTGCCTATACATCAGGCCATGTCTTTAACATTGAACTTGCTCCAAGGTAATTAATGGAGAGAAGAAAAAAAATTGAACCCCCACACTTGAAGTACCATGAACTCTTTTTTTTTTTTTAATCGAGGAAATTCAGTTCTTCTTCGTCTTCTTTTGTGTTGGGATCATTACACAAACTCTTTTTCCCCCCCCTTAAGGCCTGATTAGGATTTGATAATCCTTGATCAGTGAGCTGTGACATTGGTGTAACTATCATCTGTAAGCAGGAATTTACAAGACCAGGGATAGCCATAAATCCATGATAGCAAACATCCGAAATGGAAATAGAATTAGCTATATTCTTAGTAAAAAATAATATAAGAGGCTCTGAAATGGATTGAAACTCGTGTTTGGATTACACAAAACATATTTCGTACTGCAGAAAGCAAATGTTTACTTTTGAAGACATTGGTTGATTGGTCCAAAGTAACCAATTTCTAATCACCGGAATAAGACAGAAGTAAATGCTACGAGTGATGGTAATGCGGAAAGGAAATGGGTACAAGTCTTTGTTGTAATTTCCTTACAACCCCAACTCACCTTGAGAGAGACCTAATGTACAGGGTGATTTTGATATCAGATGGATGGAAATTTTCTTCCAAACTGGGATAAGAGAGTCGTTTATGAAAAAGTGTGACGAATAAGAAAAATGCTACAAGATTCAAAACGAGCAGAGAACGGATGAGTAAACATTCCGGTATAAAAATAAAGGAAAAGAAAAATAATGAAGTAAACAACACTTAAAATGAAATAAACCAAGGTAAATAATTAGTACATTGTAAAATCGAGACAACAGTCGATGAAAATTCACAAAACATAAATTAGGATAAAATTATGCCATTTTTGCCTTACTGTCTTTTGAGATTTAAGCCAGGCTGAAAAGGATCTCAACGAAAATCCTAATAAATCACACACCCACCCAGTATGAACATAATCGTCTTTATAAACATCACGGAGGAATTACTCCTTAAAGAAAATAGTAAGGAACTACTGCAGTTGATTACAATACCTCCAGGTGCATACGGGACTTTTCCTATTGTAATAGAAATGGTGCATCCCCACACATGCAACCAACTGTCTTCAAGACGCGTGCTCGCAACCATCTGTTGAGATATTCAATATTAATCTTCTACAATAAGAAGTTATAAATTCTTCTTTCTTCTCGTAAAGAAATCAATTTTATGATGCGTTGTGAACAATAACTTTAAAATTCCTTTGAAACTGTCGTCTTAATTTTTGAATTTTGAAAGATTCGTTGTGTTTTATTTATAGTGATTGAATTCTTGCAGTATGTAGGTACAATGTATTTCATTATGTTTAGAACTATGTATTTGTTGATGCAATTCTTCAACATTTAACTTAAATTCTGCTAATTTGTTGAGATGGATCGATCATTAATCTGATCGTGCTGTCATCACTGATATTTTGAACAAATACTAAATCTACACTGTTCATGTGATCTTGGTCATTGAAGTAGTTTCTGGTACGCACAAGTTTAGTGATACCAACCAAACTGAAGAATGTGATTTTGGTTCTTGACCTGGAAGGGATTCGAGCCCGTGATTATCCAGCTGGAAGCTAACGTCTTGACCGCTGATTTGTCAATCGTGACGAGAAACATAGAAGCGAGTGTCAACATTTGAAATCACAAATGCTGAGAACACTCACAGCGGATGTGCTTCAACCCTCGTGATTTGTGAAGGCGAAGGAGAAAATTATATGCAAAAGTGATTAAAACTGAGAGAAAACATTATAAAAACACCTATAATAATAGAGAGAAAGTAAAAAATCAGTTGACAACAGCAATAATAACATGAGATTACAGTCAAAAGGAAAATTGGCTTTCATTTCCCAAAGCATTAGAAGGTAATGCTAATGCTGCTCTGGTAATGATTATGCTAATTTGTCAACTCACAATGCAAAGGACAATATGCGAGTACAAAGGATATAGGAACTATAGAGGAAGTTGAAAGTTGACGAATGACTTCCTTTTTGAGAAAATTTCTCAAAATAAACGGACTTACATACATATGACTTATCCACCGTTTCTTTGAGAAATATCCCCTTAGATCGTCCTAACAAGGCTGGGTGCTTTGCGATTCAACCAAAATTTCAAGGAGTCCTTAAATGATCGGCCGTCCAAAGCGAAACCTCGATGGACGTTGCATAACTTTAGAGTCTTATCCAGAACTGATGGTTTAAAATTTTAAATTTAAATGTCATTGAAGTATTAGATACGTAGGTATGTTCCTATTCCTGACTAGGAATTTTCAAGCTGGAATTTTTCAAGACAAAATTCACAATACGAAATTCTCGCTAACGAGGACGAATCTATAAATTTGGGATTGCTACCAAAGAACCTACCACAGAAATAAGATCATAAGAAGAAATAAGCTTTTCTTTTCAAGAGGGAGTCAGTTACACAAACATTCCCAATACCATAATTAAGTTTTCACATCGGACTTAAAGAAGTTGCACAAAAGGAAACGTCCAATAAGATGTCAATAACAAAAGTTGACCCTTTTTTTACGTCACACAACTCATAGAAAAACCTTCTGAAAGTAGATCGGCCGATCAGATTAGGAAAAAGGGGTGGGGGAGAAAGAAAGGATAGATTTGTATTTGTTTGGAAAATATCCGTTTGTGGGTCATAAAAAATATTGACCAGTATGTTTTTTTCGAGATTACAATCGGATAATTATTCAAATAACGACCTCCTGGAAACACCTATGGGTCAGTGGATTTTATCACGTCATTTCGATCTAACGCGCACTGATGATCAGCCAGCCGAATCAAACAAACAACTGTTACTTTATAAAAGCTCTACAGGAATTGAAACTAGAACAGGCAAATAATTTTGACCTTTTTTTCTGGTTTCAGGTAGAAGACGTAGCTAGCAACAAGAGAGTTGTATCAACAGGTTTAGAAAAGCGACAGAATATTAAATTTCAGTCGTACTGAGGAAAAAAAGGAGAGTAAGTTTGATATAAAATCAGGTAGGTAGATAATAGAAAGTAAATTATATCACACCTTCCATTTGAACAAGTTAAACGTTGGAAAAGCTATGTAGTACATAGATCGATTAAATTAAAAGTATAATTTTACAATTACCATTTACAAATAAGTAGTTTAAAATTTTCATGGTACGTGGTTTTCGAAAATGAATGCTTTTATTGATTAGAAAAGATGTGAATGAATGAAATGGAGCAGGAATGCACATCAATTGTAATACCCTTGTAAAACACATAATGGCATTCCACAGTATAACATAAATAATGCATATTGAATATACGGTTGCAAATGAAGATCAGGCAGCTATAGGAGAAGAAATAAGTAGAAACGAAAGAAAAGTCATAAATTTTGATTTAAATACGAAGAAAATAACAATAAAATACAATTAGTAAACCTATTCAATAACATGCACCAAGACTAAACTGCAACAGTTGAAAGAGATTTAGAAAAGATAATGCTACAAGAATGTTTCAAAGGAGGCAGAGAGAACGAGGATGGGGCACTCGTTGTTCCCAGTCCAGAACTAACAAAACTACATGGACAGGACAAGGCATGAAAAGAAAATCTGCACAAACGAATTGGAAACTGCAGGACCAAGTGCAACAATAGAGGAGGTGAGGAAAAACATTAATAAATCAATCATTCCCAGTCCAGAACTAACAAAACTACATGGACAGGACAAGACGTGAAAAGAAAATCTGCACAAACGAATTGGAAACTGCAGGACCAAGTGCAACAATAGAGGAGGTGAGGAAAAACATTAATAAATCAATCCCACACTCAACTCCTTGAGATCTTTTTAGGTAATTTACTGTAACTATAATTATAAATTTGTAGGCAATTGAGTTTGCACTTTTTTTTTTATTAATACTGTCAACAAATAAATTATTTCTATTCCTTACTGAGAGAAAACATTATAAAAACACCTATAATAATAGAGAGAAAGTAAAAAATCAGTTGACAACAGCAATAATGACATGAGATTACAGTCAAAAGGAAAATTGGCTTTCATTTCCCAAAGCATTAGAAGGTAAAATGCTAATGCTGCTCTGGTAATGATTATGCTAATTTGTCAACTCACAATGCTAAGGACAATATGCGAGTACAAAGGATAGGAACTGTAGAGGAAGTTGAAAGTTGACGAATGACTTCCTTTTCGAGAAAATTTCTCAAAATAAACGGACTTACATACATAATAATATGACTTATCCACCGTTTCTTTGAGAAATATCCCCTTAGATCGTCCTAACAAGGCTGGGTGCTTTGCGATTCAACCAAAATTTCAAATAGAGGAAGTTGAAAGTTGACGAATGACTTCCTTTTTGAGAAAATTTCTCAAAATAAACGGACTTACACACATATGACTTATCCACCGTTTCTTTGGGAAATATCCCCTTAGATCGTCCTAACAAGGCTGGGTGCTTTGCGATTTAACCAAAATTTCAAGGAGTCCTTAAATGATCGGCCGTCCAAAGCGAAACCTCGATGGACGTTGCATAACTTTAGAGTCTTATCCAGAACTGATGGTTTAAAATTTTAAATGTCATATAAGTATTAGATACGTAGGTATGTTCCTATTCCTGACTAGGAATTTTCAAGCTGGAATTTTTCAAGACAAAATTCACAATACGAAATTCCATCTTCATAGTTCTTCAAGATGATAGTCACGTAAGAGGTCCCACCAGATATCTAAATGCTAATTTATGGTCCTATTGCTTCATCAATTCAGCTTATCTTTTCAAAAAATATGCAAACACATTTTGACCGACAGCTGATCAATTTGCTACCGTACTAATTAAGACGTCCAAACAGATGAAAGATGAACATGTCCCGAGATAGTTCAAAGTCAACTCAAATATCCTGAGACAATTAATCAAATCGAATTAGCATGAGAACTCGGCGAACGGAGAGGCGGACTTATTCGGCGAGAGAATTCGCTCATAACGTTGATGTTGAGGAAGAGATGGATTCAAGGACCTATCTCCTACCTGGTTAGATCTAGGTACCAAGAAGTACTTATTTTACATGACAGTGTAGGTATAAATAGGCCTTTCAACTTGAAAATTTGATGTTTAAACCTTTGAAATCAATAAAACTAGGGTAATATCATTCAAAGGCGAAGTCCTCTTGATTCTTAAGGCCGCTCGTCATATCATACCTCCTGAAATATTTCACGTATATGCAATGTGGCAATCACATCTTCAACATGGAAGCAAACATTGACATGGAGTATGTTTTTTGAAATCAATAAAACTAGGGCAATATCATTCAAAGGCGAAGTCCTCTTGATTCTTAAGGCCGCTCCTCCTGAAATATTTCACGTATATGCAATGTGGCAATCACATCTTCAACATGGAAGCAAACATTGACATGGAGTATGTACGTTTATGTGCAGCAGTATGTCAAATAAACAACCAACACTATGAAGACAAGTTATAAGGATTGTGAAAAAGTCTCCGAATTCTCTCGTCGAATGAACTATCAGATCATAGTGATCCGCGGATGTGAGCAATTAAGATAAATCTTAAGAGCAAACTAAATGAAGACATTAACATCAAGGCTAGGAATAGGGCAGGTGTGCTGAGTGCATTAGGACAGTTTGGCACAGATCTTGCACGACACATTTACATAAGGAGCACAGATCCGAGACCCATTAGAAACCATCTTGACTGGATTATTAGACAATATCGGACTCATTATCAAACATCTTGACTAGACAATGTTGAACACATGTCCCCTATATTGGCCAGGAAACCTGAACAAAGGTCATGATCGAAGTCATTTAGGTGACCAATTTATTAGTTCCTTTCATATTGCTGATGGATCCATTAGATGACCCAGAAAAATGACGTTCACTTTAAGTTTTGGATTGCTTTTTTTTATAAAATAGTTTGCTTAATACGCAAGATTCAGACAGGTGTTTTATCAAGAGCTTCAATGTAATTATTGTCAAATATTTACAAAGATATCTTTGATTAAAATCAGATCTAAAAAGTGTAAGCATGGTTAAAATTTTAGACTGTCAAGGTTTCATTTCAATAACCATGTATAGGTTATACTTGGTTATTTGGAAATTTAGATGATGGAAAAATGGTGTTCCGAGATCAGTAGATAATACCTAATAAGTATTCCGTTGACTATTTTGTATGTGTGCTTTTTTATATAAATTATTTTATTTAATTAATCTAGTTTTTCATTATCTACGTACATGTCACCTTTTTGATTTTTTCTTTCCTTCGAAGTTACGTCATCTACTCATGAATTTGTTGATTTCAGTTGCGTTTTTGACATCAATTTCGACAAGTTTGTCAGTTAAATGCTCAAATCTTTTAATCCTCATTTTGATTATCTTCTATTCCTACCGAATGAAATCTAAATGAAGTGAATCCATTCGAGTTAAATGAAGCGAACAGTAAAGATTTCTATCTTTAGCGGTTACGCGGGGGTATAACGCGAAAGAAAAACCGTAAAACCACACTTTTAATCCAGATTTCCGAGTGCTGGGAAATAGCCAGTGGGTTTTCCGCAAACCCGTTCGTCTGGAATAAGGAGCGCGGATAGGCTGATGGCATTTCCATTGTCAAAGAGGCGGAGAGACTCAAGGCATATAAGGAGAAAAATCTTGAAAGAAGTCTCAAGATCCAAGTAAACAATGACAATCGCGAGACAAAAACCAAAGAGAATTTTGAAATACCATACATTCTACGTCATATATCAAAATTATAAAAGAGAACTCAATAAATTGCGCGACAAACTTGGCGAGACAATAGAAGAAGGGCAAGAAAACGAAAAAACGACAGCTGAAGAAACTTGAAAGAAAGGTTTCCTAGATAACAATGGCGAAAAATCTACTTCGCCCATTCAAGTGTGTTAAAAGAATGAAAAAGAGTCCAGAAAACGGATTTCACAGAGTTCCTTCCCGACAGGAAAATTTTCACAGACTAGACATTGTAGACGAGGGGGCAGGAAAGGTTAAGGGCGCGGCATTGAAGATCTCAAGAGAGAAATGCAGTTTTGGGGTTAGAGATAACGGTGCAGTGCGGCTCAATGTAAGATGTTGGGGTTAGAAAATGCTCTACAATTAAGTAAAGGGTAAATCTTTCAATATTAAGAAAATATCTTGGATCATAACGTTGTCAACGTCAGTTTTTATGTAATTTACCTGTCGTCGAGCAGTTTCTAAGAGATAGATCAATTAACTTGAAATTTGGTATTCATTGATAACTCTCACTCTTGGATACAACTGGTATTATTCTTTCAATGTAATTTAGATAGTTTTCATTAAAATAACTTACGATACACGTCTGAATATTGAAAGGGTGGAAAGTGAGTTTTACTCCAAATTACCTGAAATCAAAAAAGAAAACGAAGAAAATTAGTCATGAGAAAATTATATCAAATAATCAAAGAAGACTCACATGAAGGAATTACAGCTGTTAAGATATAGCCAAAGATGCTGAGATAGAAGGAAACCGGATCTTGATACAAAAGCCGCCGAGATACGCGGATGCAGATTACCTATGCGTGAAGGAAAAGAAATTTAATATAGTTCACAAGATAAATAATTAATTCCTTTAAGACGGAACTCGTTTCATTAGCCAAAGGGATTTAACCTCCCTTACAAAAAACGTCTAGACCTAAATCAAATGACAGGGCCTCCCCAAGACAATGGTTTTTCTTACCTGCCAAGACATTTTTTTTCCACTACCGAAAAAAAAAAACCTTTTTTTAGAAAAGGCTTTCCATAATGTTTGAAAGTAAAACCGTTATTTTCCTATTATAGATGACTCATCCGAGGGTAAATCAATCCCAGACATCAGCAGGACTGCAAGACCTCTAGTAAACCACACTGTCCACAATGCAATTATTCTAATTATTATTCAATGTGCTAATACTGAAGAAACTTTTGCAAAGGAGACTGCTAAGGAAGAAGTTGTTACTGAATGTGAAACTAGGGAGGGTGTACAACCCCGACTAGACGATGAGAAATATTCAATAAGAAAGTGGAAGGAGGTATGAAACAATGGAATGCTCTCACTTGGCTATTATAGTCTCATTGAAAAGAAAATATTATTTAGCCCCATCTGGCGTTCTAACGATTTCCAAGTCAATAATCTGTACGTAACCTAGTGATTACCTTATTGTTGAAATCAGAGGTAAGACGACTTCCTTCCTAAACATACCTAATAATACATCGCGTCGCATAGTGAAAGGAAAACAAGGGTGTACAACCCCGACTAGACGATGAGAAATATTCAATAAGAAAGTGGAATGAGGTATGAAACAATGGAATGCTCTCACATGGCTATTATAGTCTCATTGAAAAGAAAATATTCTTTAGCCCCATCTGGCGTTCTAACGATTTCCAAGTCAATAATCTGTACGTAACCTAGTGATTGCCTTATTGTTGAAATCAGAGGTAAGACGACTTCCTTCCTAAACATACCTAATAATACATCGCGTCGCATAGTGAAAGGAAAACGTCCCATTATGCCAAGGAGGGGGTAACTTGACTCTTGCTGTTCTGACGAAGTTGAGAAACTTTATCAGTCGGGACTTGGTTCTTTTCAAAATGAAAATTCAACAAATCATGTTGAGCGATACATTTCAAGTTCAACAATACCACAGCCATTACTGAACTTGAAAAAGGCAGCTTTTGTAAAAGTGCGTTTTGTCAACGAATTCAACAGGTTGTAAACTACAAAGTCGAAAGGAATTAACAGGTTAGGAACTTCGAATTCAAAATAACAGCTCTAGATTCCCAAGTTCAATGGCTCAAGCGCCAGCGGGCCTCGGTAAAAAGACATTTTTTAAACCCTTGTTAAGCAAAGTCGTAACCTTTGAAATCAATAAAACTAGGGCAATATCAATCAAAGGCGAAGTCCTCTTGATTCTTAAGGCCGCTCATCATATCATACCTCCTGAAATATTTCACGTATATGCAATGTGGCAATCACATCTTCAACATGGAAGCAAACATTGACATGGGGTATGTACGTTTATGTGCAGCAGTATGTCAAATAAACAACCAACGCTTTGAAGACAAGTTATAAGGATTGTGAAAAAGTCTCCGAATTCTTTCGTCGAATGAACTATCAGATCATAGTGATCCGCGGATGTGAGCAATTAAGATAAATCTTAAGAGCAAACTAAATGAAGACATTAACATCAAGGCTAGGAATAGGGCAGGTGTGCTGAGTGCATTAGGACAGTTTGGCACAGATCTTGCACGACACATTTACATAAGGAGCACAGATCCGAGACCCATTAGAAACCATCTTGACTGGATTATTAGACAATATCGGACTCATTATCAAACATCTTGACTAGACAATGTTGAACACATGTCCCCTATATTGGCCAGGAAACCTGAACAAAGGTCATGATCGAAGTCATTTAGGTGACCAATTTATTAGTTCCTTTCATATTGCTGATGGATCCATTAGATGACCCAGAAAAATGACGTTCACTTTAAGTTTTGGATTGCTTTTTTTTATAAAATAGTTTGCTTAATACGCAAGATTCAGACAGGTGTTTTATCAAGAGCTTCAATGTAATTATTGTCAAATATTTACAAAGATATCTTTGATTAAAATCAGATCTAAAAAGTGTAAGCATGGTTAAAATTTTAGACTGTCAAGGTTTCATTTCAATAACCATGTATAGGTTATACTTGGTTATTTGGAAATTTAGATGATGGAAAAATGGTGTTCCGAGATCAGTAGATAATACCTAATAAGTATTCCGTTGACTATTTTGTATGTGTGCTTTTTTATATAAATTATTTTATTTAATTAATCTAGTTTTTCATTATCTACGTACATGTCACCTTTTTGATTTTTTCTTTCCTTCGAAGTTACGTCATCTACTCATGAATTTGTTGATTTCAGTTGCGTTTTTGACATCAATTTCGACAAGTTTGTCAGTTAAATGCTCATTGAATATCTTGTACGTTTCAAACAGTTACGTACGTTTAACTGTTCTTTCTACCACTCTTTGCGATCACGAGCATTTGTCTAAATTGGTACCTATACAACGTAAATTTAAAGTAGCCAAAGACATGGTCAATTGTGGTGTTTCTAACCGGAAATGTCTACCCCAAAAAGTACTAGTCAATTTGGTTGCACGTCCGATGATTGAACTCTGGACACTGTTCAATGACACTGGCAAGTCTTTGAACCCGGGTGTCCAGTAGTAATCATGCTTCAAGACAAATGTTACAACAGGTGAAACATATAGGGCCATGGTCCAATGAATCAGGCACAGGATCAGCGAAATCTAGAAACTCCACTTTCCATTATCGAATTCTTGATAACATTCCTGGACTTTTAACAAGTGGTGTTCTTGTTCCACTTTCCACTTTCCATTAATGAAGACAGTTGCGGAACTGCTAGCTGCCCAATCCAAACCAACTCGGCCCAACTCCTCTTTCTGAACAAGAGAACATCTTGTTTGAATTTGGATGACTTCATTTTCACTTTTCAAGTTTGATGGCCCTTTGCATTGCTTACTAAAACTTGCCAACTTCTTCCTTTCTATTACTTTTGAAGAATTTGCCAGCTTTTCTTTGGCTAGAGACCTGAGAGTTCCCTAATATATTCAATACATCTCCCAGACGACTTTTGTTAGAAAAACCCTGCTGTGATGAGCACATCAGGTATCATACAATTAAAAGAGGCTTCAAGGATTTTTTTCACTCGATCAAAAAAAGTCTTGCCTTTAAAATTTCCCTTCCTATAAATTTCCTCTCTCAACTTCCTTTTCCTTGATGCATTTTTAATCATATTCACCTTCAGAGATGTGAAATACAAGGCAGACAGATTTCGTAAGCATAGAATATTTATTATCATGAACATTGCGTAACTGTTTTGTCTGATGATCTTATAGAGAAATTTCCAAGACCAATGAGATTATGTGAAGAGGGAGCAATGGTCCCTAACTATAAAGACAAGGGGTGTCATCGTCTGTATCTTTGCCAAGTTTATACCTTCGACCATGTATTATCAACCAAGGACACCAAGATGTTGCAAATGGTTACAACTGAGCCCAATTTTATTCGAAAATATGTAGTCAAAGTCAGATTATCGTACAGGACAGTGAAATCAAAAATGGCGCGGTGGATGACGATGGCAGAAAATCTGAAATCAAATTGATTGTGTTTGAGTTTTCACAGGAAACAGGCTAGTGGCAAATGAAAAGAAAACAAGTAGACGAGCGAGTTTTGAATAAGAAACTCAACATTTCAATAGGAGCACTAGACAAACAAAAATAGTAAAGAGGTTTCATGGCATAAGAGCTTCTGAAGAGACCTGAGAGTTCCCTAATATATTCAATACATCTCCCAGACGCCACTACCGAAAAAAAAACCTTTTTTTTAGAAAAGGCTTTCCATAATGTTTGAAAGTAAAACCGTTATTTTCCTATTATAGATGACTCATCCGAGGGCACTAACGTGTTTTTGATTTGGGAAAATGAACTTTTTTCTAAGGAAAAAAAAAAGTGACAAGATCACTACTCTTTGCGTAAAATTTATTCAAATGAAAAAAGTCCTCCACGAACATACTCCTCTACTCAAAATGCTTCATAAGAAAACTAACCAAAGTTCTCATAAAAAGATCAATAAAGTTAATACCTAGTTATAGGAAAAATCAACACAGAAACTCCAAGTCAGAAATAACTTTAGGGCAAATAGGAACTAAACAAAAAGCTGAAAGCTGACAATACCCATCAGTAAAAAACACTGAAAATGAAGAAAATGCCAGTAGTTTTTTTTACATTTCCTGGGCGTCCTTTTTTTACCACCCAAATTCCACACACACATGGGAACTTTTTTTCAAAGTTTTCCTATTGTCAGTTATAGGAAAAATCAACACAGAGACTGCAAGTCAGAAATAACTTTGGGGCAAATAGGAACTAAACAAAAAGCTGAAAGCTGACAATACCCATTAGTAAAAAACACTGAAAATGAAGTTCGAAAATGTCAGTAGTTTTTTTTTTTTACATTTCCTGGGCGTCCTTTTTTACCACCCAAATTCCATACACACACATAGGAACTTTTTTTCAAAGTTTTCCTATTGTCAAGTTTTTTCCCGGTCTTCCTGTTTCTCTTTCGGTAGGAACCTCAGGGTAGTCTCAGAGTTTTTTTTTTCTTTTTAATGCATCCTTTCCAGTTGTTATTGTTTTTTCTCAGGGTGTTAGAAATCCATTATGTAACAGAAGAAGAAAGGAAAAAAATAGTCCCCAGGGTGGGAAGACTGTCAGAAGAAAGAACAAAAGGTGTTTGTTTCCTATGAGGAAATAAATATGCAATTAGCCATCAATGTATTTCATTATGTTTAGAACTATGTATTTGTTGATGCAATTCTTCAACATTTAACTTAAATTCTGCTAATTTGTTGAGATGGATCGATCATTAATCTGATCGTGCTGTCATCACTGATATTTTGAACAAATACTAAATCTACACTGTTCATGTGATCTTGGTCATTGAAGTAGTTTCTGGTACGCACAAGTTTAGTGATACCAACCAAACTGAAGAAATTCTACAATAAGAAGTTATTAAATTCTTCTTTCTTCTCGTAAAGAAATCAATTTATGATGCGTTTGTGAACAATAACTTTAAATTCTTTGAAACTGTCGTCTTAATTTTTGAATTTTGAAAGATTCGTTGTGTTTTATTTATAGTGATTGAATTCTTGCAGTATGTAGGTATAATGTATTTCATTATGTTTAGAACTATGTATTTGTTGAAGCAGTTCTTCAACAATTAACTTAAATTCTGCTAATTTGTTGAGATGGATCGATCAATAATCTGATCGTGCTGTCATCACTGATATTTTGAACAGATACTAAATCTACACTGTTCATGTGATCTTGGTCATTGAAGTAGTTTCTGGTACGCACAAGTTTAGTGATACCAACCAAACTGAAGAATGTGATTTTGGTTCTTGACCTGGAAGGGATTCGAGCCCGTGATTATCCAGATGGAAGCTAACGTTTTGACCGCTAATTTGTCAATCGTGACGAGAAACATAGAAGCGAGTGTCAACATTTGAAATCACAAATGCTGGGAACACTCACAGCGGATGTGCTTCAACCCTCGTGATTTGTGAAGGCGAAGGAGAAAATTATATGCAAAAGTGATTAAAACTGAGAGAAAATTAGCCATCAGGAAAATCGTTACTCACATTAAGAAAATATGTATACCTAATTACCTACCATCAGCCAAGAAGAAAATCAATCTTTTGCATACATTAAAATCAAATTTTACAACTTTCAACGGTTTCATATGAATTCAGACAACAGTTTTAAATGAGAACAAATATGCTTCACACCAAAGCTCGCAGGTCAATAAACGTAAAACTGAATCTTCCTAATGCAAACTTATTGCACATGATTCAAGAAATGAAAGAGGCCAAAAGACTGATAAAGAAGCATTAGAAACATACAATGTGTAGAAGGTCAATCGTGACGAGAAACATAGAAGCGAGTGTCAACATTTGAAATCACAAATGCTGAGAACACTCACAGCGGATGTGCTTCAACCCTCGTGATTTGTGAAGGCGAAGGAGAAAATTATATGCAAAAGTGATTAAAACTGAGAGAACGTGTAGAAGGAACTTGATAATGAAAAGAAAAAGATTTAACTGTACATAAGTAACTAGTTACAGATTTCTTCATATTGTAAATAATCACTTTTTCTATTATACCAGCTCCCGATTTCAGTTCTCAGATTTTAAATTGTGTAGAAGGAGAAGGAGCTTGATAATGAAAAGAAAAAGATTTAACTGTACGTAAGTAACTAGTTACAGATTTCTTCATATTGTAAATAATCACTTTTTCTATTATACCAGCTCCCGATTTCAGTTCTCAGATTTTAAATCAAATGATATGACATTATTAAAGACTTTTTATTCAATTTAGATAAGATCGAAATGGATCTTTTAGATAACATCTGAGATAGACTTGTTCGTACATTCAAGACTCATTCGTCCCATTCGGTTGAAATCAAACTGTCGTCAAAAATGCCTAGTAGATTATCAACTAATTCCTTAATCCTTTCCCTGGAAGGAAATCTCTAATGATCTCATGAATCAACAACAGAATGAATGACAAAAAGATGTGACCGAACAAAAAGAAATGAATGGACGAAAAAAATAGACTACATAATGAGATTATTCACGGGACAGCAACAAAAGAAGACGACATCCATTATCCAGGAGTCAAATTAACCAATAACAATATCAATAAATAGCCATGCGAGAACTTGTCTGTGTCAAAGGCTTTGTGTATGTCCAGATTTTTACCACCAGGATGTCTAACACTAATGGTGACATGACTGGATCATAATATCATATTAGATGTTGAAAATGACATTTGACTTCTCCCGTGACCAAGATGAATTTCACTCCTGACACATATTAATGATAGGGAAAATCTGATTAGCACTTTATCGTCATTTAAAATACCTGGCGTGAATCTACAGTGAGTAGAAAGGGTTGCGGGCCTTTCCTTCTAGGAGCATTATTTAAATCTGTGGTTAATTTTAAAGATTAATCAAAATTTTATTCAATAACAAAAATAGTAAAGAGGTTTCATGGCATAAGAGCTTCTGAAGAGACCTGAGAGTTCCCTAATATATTCAATACATCTCCCAGACGACTTTTGTTAGAAAAACCCTGCTGTGATGAGCACATCAGGTATCATACAATTAAAAGAGGCTTCAAGGATTTTTTTCACTCGATCAAAAAAAGTCTTGCCTTTAAAATTTCCCTTCCTATAAATTTCCTCTCTCAACTTCCTTTTCCTTGATGCATTTTTAATCATATTCACCTTCAGAGATGTGAAATACAAGGCAGACAGATTTCGTAAGCAAAGAATATTTATTATCATGAACATTGCGTAACTGTTTTGTCTGATGATCTTGTAGAGAAATTTCCAAGACCAATGAGATTATGGGAAGAGGGAGCAATGGCCCCTAACTATAAAGACAAGGGGTGTCATCGTCTGTAATTTTACCAAGTTTATACCTTCGACCATGTATTATCAACCAAGAACACCAAGATGTTGCAAATGGTTACAACTGAGCCCAATTTTATTCGAAAACATGTAGTCAAAGTCAGATTATCGTACAGGACAGTGAAATCAAAAATGGCGCGGTGGATGACGATGGCAGAAAATCTGCAATCAAATTGATTGTGTTTGAGTTTTCACAAGAAACAGGCTAGTGGCAAATGAAAAGAAAACAAGTAGACGAGCGAGTTTTGAATAAGAAACTCAACATTTCAATAGGAGCACTAGACACAACAGCAACAGATTCAATATAAAGAAATTTACGGTTATAAAAAATGAATTGGTTTTTAATTATTTAAATAATATGCATAC
Source organism: Diaphorina citri (assembly GCF_000475195.1). Lineage (NCBI taxonomy): Eukaryota > Metazoa > Arthropoda > Insecta > Hemiptera > Psyllidae > Diaphorina > Diaphorina citri. Next base: position 286,518 of record NW_007377498.1, read on the forward strand.
GATGGGAATCAAAGGGGGAGAGATATTTGCAATTCACAATAACCATCAAGTTACAATTAAAAATCAGAATAATACATACACTCCGGTATTCAACATTGCAAAAGAAAATGAAAAGTTACAATATAGCGGCACTCTCCCAGATGAAATTGCAAAACTTGAAGGGAATATTGTAGAAGGGTTTGAAGGATTTCTTCCAGACAAAGGAAATCTAATGTTAGAATTGATGAGTAGACAGATAATGGAGATATGAATAACAAAGTGCAAGATATTGGAAAGGCATTATCCGAAGAAAAGGCGTTACAGCAGAAGTAATCCTGAACAAGAAAACACAAAACCTATCAAAAGCATCATGAACGGTTAGAAAATATTATAACTGACTAATATTGCATTCATTATTCTATCGGAAAGGTACGGGGAAACCTATCAAAAGCATCATGAACGGTTAGAAAATATTATAACTGACTAATATTGCAATCATTATTCTATCGGAAAGGTACGGGGTACGAAACTATACAAGTCCGGTTTAAAGTTAAGTAAACAATTATTGAAAAGAATACCAAAGATCTTGGTTATTTTACAGTTCACAATGAGCGTATTATACAATTTTAATAGTACGAACAAATACAGAATCTCGGATCAGGATTTCTCGAAGTACACCAAGGTATTGTACAAGTTAAGTAAGAAAGCCAAGAAAATTTACCAGGCGAACGGTTTCTTAAGAGATTGAACAGCACAAGAAAGCACTTGAGACATGGAAAATTTACAAAAGAATTTTAATAGTACAAACAAATACAGAATCTCGGATCAGGATTTCTCGAAATACACCAAGGTATTGTACAAGTCAAGTCAGAAAGCCAAGAAAATTTACCAGGCGAACGGTTTCTTAAGAGATTGAACAGCACAAGAAAGCACTTGAGACATGGAAAATTTACAAAATATTCAACTCCATATTTGAACACACAAGAAACTCCCTGATTTTCAGCTTGACTGACCAATCAATGAAGATGCCAAGGCAGAAAACCAAGATGCTCAAATTAACATTGTTTGAAATGTGCAGTGTTAATTACACATAACACTTGAGCAAGGTTAAGACGAGAGCTATTTTCCGCGTGAAAGATTAACAAGAAAGAAGAGAAGAGAAATTAAAAACCTCATCAACCATTAGCAAAACAAGAAGCATTTCTGAATGCAAGGGATTTTCACAAAAGAAAATCGTTAGAGAATACGAAAATTAAGGGGAAAAATCTTTGAAAGAAGGTCATACCGCTGAGATTTACAGGAAAGAAGAGAAGAGAAATTAAAAACCTCATCAACCATTAGCAAAACAAGAGGCACTTCTGAATGCAAGGGATTTTCACAAAAGAAAATCGTTAGAGAATACGAAAATTAAGGGGAAAAATCTTTGAAAGAAGGTCATACCGCTAACGAGGACGAATCAATAAATTTGGGATTGCTACCAAAGAACCTACCACAGAAATAAGATTTTCTTTTCAAGAGGGAGTCAGTTACAGTTACACAAACATTCCCAATACCATAATTAAGTTTTCACATCGGACTTAAAGAAGTTGCACAAAAGGAAACGTCCAATAAGATGTCAATAACAAGAGTTGACCCTTTTTTTACGTCACACAACTCATAGAAAAACCTCCTAGATCGGCCGATCAGATTAGGAAAAAGGAGTGGGGGAGAAAGAAAGGATAGATTTGTATTTGTTTGGAAAATATCCGTTTGTGGGTCATAAAAAAATATTGACCAGTATGTTTTTTTCGAGATTACAATCGGATAATTATTCAAATAACGACCTCCTGGAAACACCTATGGGTCAGCGGATTTTATCACGTCATTTCGATCTAACGCGCTCTGATGATCAGCCAGCCGAATCAAACAAACAACTGTTACTTTATAAAAGCTCTACAGGAATTGAAACTAGCACAGGCAAATAATTTTGACCTTTTTTTCTGGTTTCAGGTAGAAGACGTAGCTAGCAACAAGAGAGTTGTATCAACAGGTTTAGAAAAGCGACAGAATATTAAATTTCAGTTGTACTGAGGAAAAAAACGAGAGTAAGTTTGATATAAAATCAGGTAGGTAGATAATAGAAAGTAAATTATATCACACCTTCCATTTAAACAAGTTAAACGTTGGAAAAGCTACATATGTAGTACATAGATCGATTAAATTAAAAGAATAATTTTACAATTACCATTTACAAATAGGTAGTTCAGATTCAGAATTTTCATGGTACGTGGTTTTCGAAAATGAATGCTTTTATTGATTAGAAAAGATGTGAATGAATGAAATGGAGCAGGAATGCACATCAATTTGTAATACCCTTGTAAAACACATAATGGCATTCCACAGTAAAACATAAATAATGCATATTGAATATACGGTTGCAAATGAAGATCAGGCAGCTATAGGAGAAGAAATAAGTAGAAACGAAAGAAAAGTCTGGTGGATTTCACCAACACAAACAATATGGTTCGTCAGACTAATCGACCGTTAGTGATTATGCGCCATTTTTTCAAAATTCTGTTTCACCATTCAAATTCTCCTATTAATTAAGGCAACGAGAGAAATCCTTTTGATTTCTGCAGTTGGTATTTCTGTAATATTATAAACGATGTTCTGATTGGTTGAAATTTATTTTTACAAGCGCGGTTCTTTTTAAAACAAGTACCTACTACCTACTTTGATTTGAATTTTCTTTTGTACTTTTTGGAATCAGGAATTTGGACTTGGAAAAATTTCTTCCAAAAAATTAACAATTTTGTCCATTCCCATATTATTCTTTACACCTCTTACCTTTATGAGATAAAGGTAAAGCAACATTGACTTTAGTTTTTTTTTTTTTTTTAAGGATATTAAATTTTATTTATTTAACATAAAAACGTGCTGCTCACAATATCGAGTATGTTTTTTTTTTTTCAGGGCATCATTATTTGATTTTTCTTAAAATAACAACAGTTCAATTAAAAACAACCCGCACCATCTTCGCATCCCAGGAAAGACCAAATTTCATCTCTCTTCGACAAACCTATTATCAATAGGACATCTAGGTAGTAGGTCTGTAGTTACCAAAAATACAGATAAAATTACAAATAAAGACCAAGATGCTGTATGGGAAGATATTTTATAGAGAAGATGGCATACCTACCTAAGTATAATATCAAAAATCTTTAAATTAAAACAGCATTTCTGTACCCAATTTCCTAGATAATATTGGAATTGAATTTATTTATTTAGCATCGATGGCTATTATCTTACAACATTAAACATAGGTGTAACAAAGAATGTACAGTGAATGATAAAATACAATTAAATTGAATGAGAATATAGAAAAATCAACATTGGGGTTATTATAGTAAAAAAACAAACATATTCATATTCAGTATTCCTCCAGCTTCAACTGTCTAGATCTCATTTGTTTCTTGAGCTGCATCCTAAAAAGCTCCACACTCGTTCGTTGTTGTTCGCTTCTCTCCTTTTTCTCTCTCCTATGTGACAAACGGACGGAACAAGTTTGAGGGTATGGACCGGTTTTGTGTGAGTAGACTGGGCGATACTTTGGAGACACTTGTGTGGCGGACGTCAGGCACTTCTCAAGTTTTATTCCTGTTCGTGATTTTATAGATTGTTCCTTTTCTTTATTAAATAACAACTGTGTCATAATTATTTTTTTTTTTCAAGTCTTGGAGTTAACGAATGTTTAAAATTTAATATCAATGTCATTTTAATGGGATTTTTTTTTCTAGAGTTC
>NW_007377498.1:290385-294086 GCF_000475195.1 Diaphorina citri
GGAAAAAGGTGTTAAATATTTTAAAAAAAAAAAAAAAAAAAAAAAAAAAACAGATAAACACTATGTTACAAAACAGACCATTCTTAGGGGTCTATTTTTTATTCATTCACGGCCTTTTGCCATTCGGCAGAGCGGTGTTTTCTAATAAAATGTTTCTATTGGTGGCTTGTTGCGGTAATGTAATAATTATTTTCACCTTTATCGGTTTCTACTTTCTTGTCAGGACCTACCTTATGTCCCATTCTAATTAGTGATCTAGGGACCATGTTAGGTAAAACGGCACTTTCTACGATATTTATAACTATGCCTACCATTAACTAAACCCCTAATATTTAGAGGTTTTGATCAATGAATTTTGCATTTCAGGGTTTCAGATGTCTTAAAGGCATCTTACAAACATTGATTTCATACCGTTAACGCGTTAACTACAAAGGCATTTGAAAAAGGCCGCTTTTGAAAGAAATAATATCAAACGGTTTTCCAATTTTATTGAGATCAACTGATGGGTAAAAGTAAATCGTTATCTGTTTATGTGAAGTGGACTTTTCATTCATATAGCCCTTTTCGTTGAAATTTTCAAGGAAAACACTTTCAAGAAGAATAACATCAAAAAAGAACTGTCCCAATTCAGGTAACACGTTAACTGCTTGTCCACCGCGTTTAATTTTAGAATTGTTAATAAATTATTTGATACAGGTACAACCCGTATAATAGGCTACAATGTTTCATAAAGCGTTACACTTGGAATATTAATAAAGCATAAAAATAAAGAATCTATGATGGATATCTCTAGTGGACAAGTTCAACCCTCTTCATACCAAAGATGCAGAAACCTTGCATAAGAAGACAAATTTGAAGGGTCATTATAATTATCACATATTTTTGTCATCCCTGGCCGTCCAATGTTAGAAAAGCCAAAGGCAAGACTTCCAAGAGCCAAAATTCAAAGAGGGAGTACACGCAATCACGCACCTTAACGAGACAAACAAATTAAAGTCGAAATTGGGAACAAATATGGAAAAGAAGTTGGTCTATAGCTATAGGAAAAAAAATTACACAATTTTGCCAGACTTCTAAAAAGGCTGTGTAAGGGCAAAAGCAATAGTAAACCAGCACTTTTACAACCACTTCTTTAGGCAGACCTGCCGGGGACCTTCAAAGCACCTTTTACAGGACTGAAGAAGTTTTGCTGAAACCTGTTCTCCTTAGTGGGCCAAGTTGGGGTCTGTTGTCACCCATGTGTCGTTGCGAATTAATCATACCCATCCAAACTCTGAGAACGGTCCACCTAGCATTAAATCACCAGGGACCAGCGAACTGTTTTGATTGTCAGTGTTAATTGTTGTTTGATTTATGCGATTATAAGCAGGACGATATGTGGACATAGGACTAGGACATTCATCATAAGACGTATGTCTTCTGGAGCTATTGTCTTCAAGTTTCCTTTAACTAGAGTTGGAAGTTAGGAACTAACGGTTTTTTTTTGTCCCAGTGTACATCATGTGGGACAAATTGGGAATGGGAAAATTCCAGCTGACCTCTCGAAAATCGGTCAGATACACAAAAGGCTTTCGACCTCTGATAGGACCTCACAATGTGCGAAACATCTTGGTCCAATCAACACCAAAAAAGGTGTGCTAAGTGCTACCAATAGAGGGACTAATAACAACATAGACAACAAACAATGAACATATCTATAATTGGAGGCAGTGGATTGGAAAATTGACCGAGTAGTACTATGTGAAGTGTTTTTTAGGGGTTTTTATGGTCGAAAAGCGCCGAAGAATAGGCGAAAATTTTGGCAAACAATATGATAATTTGGAGAACACAGTTTGTTATAATAATTTCATTAAAATTTTTGCCCGGAGAGGTGTTGGTATAAAGAGAACCATGTAAATAGAATTCAATATCTTCACAGTTCTTGTCTTCTTGAGAACTTTTCTTATGAAATTGCAAACGATAGCTAAACTATGAATTGTTTTGGTCACAAAACAATATGTCACATGATAGTAAAACTGATACACGAAAATAGCTTACTCTGATAACTAGATGGGTTTAGGCATAGTTTGTACCACATTCAATTGTATAGGTGTATGTACAAATAAAATTGATTTGATTTGATTGAACTAATAAATTTGATAGGTATGGATGGGTCAGTCCCAGTACCATTTTTGAGTCTTGTTAAATAGAAATATCCCACTTTCTAGTATACATATTCAAAATGTGGTGTAAAAGTCATGGCTTTGTCCAGACTCACACCCAGGTATTTGCATGTTGATACCTATTCTAAAATTTCAGATCCCATTTTTACGGATAGATTCAGTTCCGAGAGAAAACCAGTTTTCTCAAAACGGAAAATTTGTCACAATTTCGATACACGTTACTAACTCGGTCAGTTTTGTGGACTGTTAAGGGATATTTATTTAAAAGGGAAAAAAGATGATTGATCGAGGTCAAAAAATTCAAAGGTACAAAAGCAATTCCTTTCAAGAAATGGAAGGGGCGATCGTCCCATATATATGTACAAAGATATTGAAATTGTATAAAAAAATATACATTTAAATAAAAATACAAGAAAATATTTAAAATTAAACAAACAAACGAGCTCAGGTAAAGGCTGTGAAGAATGTAATTAAACGGCCTATAAATAATCACATCCCGACAGATTAACGTGATTCTTAACGTTCAAAGTGGCATAATAGTCGGGGTATTCTGGATTAAATTCAGGTAGAAATGGAAATTCCGGATGCTCGAAATCAGGAAAATCTCAGGAAAGATGATCTGAATTAAAATCAGACAATAAGGAAAGTAAAAAGGTGCTTGCCACAGATGGACTAATTTCTACTTTTTATTTCGCGGAGCGATGAAGAAGTTGAAGAGAGCCCAACGCGGATCATGTTACCAAAAACGAACTGAGTTCTGAACTTTCTGACGTCTTTGTCGTATCTACATTGGGTCAAAAGAATTTTAATGGCAAAAAGAAGTGAAGATAAAAAGCAAGACGAGAGAGTATCACGCAATAGTCTCGTCGGTAAAACTAAATCAAAATCAGAGAAGGAAAACACGTTGTTAAGGATATTCACCAATCTCCTGGCCCGAAGCGGTTCTCAAAACAGTTTGCCAGTGGAAAAGTTTGGAAACTATCTCAAATTCTTTATGGTAAAGCAGAGCTTTTTCACCTCTTTTGTGGATATTACAGAATTACTAAATGACTCCTTTGCAATAAATTTCCGTATTTAAATAATCTTTTTGCATTGGTAATGCCGCCACTAGTTGCTACTCCTTTAAAGTAGCTTCTCAATTGACCTCACGAGGCTGAGTGCACCCCGAACTCCGATAACGCCGAGAAAGAAAACGATTGGGCCTGAGCTCGTCTACAAGTTATGAATCGCTGCTGGATATCAGCAGATCGTCTTGCTGTGTGGATCTTCTTGTGATATGGGGGACGACCTCCTAAGTGGCTAATAGTTGGAGGCCACAGTCTGGGGGCTCACAACTCCAAGTGCCGGGGTTCATTCGATCCAAACTTTGCAACTTTTTTTTCCCCCCGACTTGATTTTGCTCAGTTTTTGCAACTTTTTTTTTTAACGTTATTTCCATATATTTTGTTATTTATTCATTTTTTAACGTTGGTGTGGGTCCTACAAACTAAGACATCTTTATCTTTGGGCTGGAAATTTTATGAGTTGGGGACCTCGATT
>NW_007377498.1:294122-309917 GCF_000475195.1 Diaphorina citri
ACTTGATTTTGCTCAGTTTTTGCAACTTTTTTTAACGTTATTTCCATATATTTTGTTATTTATTCATTTTTTAACGTTGGTGTGGGTCCTACAAACTAAGACATCTTTATCTTTGGGCTGGAAATTTATCAGTTGGGGACCTCGATTTTTTTTTTTTTTTCAATCAATCTCTAAAGGCTAAGTCTTTTTATTTATTTTATATGAAGGGATATAATAAAACTAAGCACAGATTAGCACTTCATCTTTTTTCCTATTTTTTGAAAATCCTAGAAAAAAAAAGAAGTAGAAATGTTCATAATGCATGTTCAGTACATTAGTTTCATTTTCTTTCCCTACTTTTTCTTCAAATTTACACTTAAATCAACTAAAAAAAAAAAGATCCAACGTCGTTAAAAAGTGGGAAACGAAGAAATTTATGGTTCATATTTTCATGATTGGAGCAAGACCAGGGCGTGAGAATCACGGGAAAAAATAAATCAAAAATCCGGACAATTTTTAACTGCTGAAGGCGATGAATTCTGTCAAAAATCAATTTTCTACATCCGAAATTTGTTCACGGTTTTGGTTTTTTGCAACTCATGGATGTTTATATCCTCTTGGGACTTGGATTGGATTTGGATAGTTTGGTCTTGGGATATAAGACTCTTTTGTTTCTTTGCCATTTTTGAGTTCAAAAAATTTAGGCATATCAATATTGGAAGATATCCTTCAAAGATTTTGGAAAATTTTCAAGGACCCACCAATCCCAAAGTTTGTTTTGAAGTTTAGATTCAAAATCTTCCGTTTTTTATATGCTTTTTTACTTTCTATTAACATATTTCTCGTGATTTTAATCATCTGATAACAAACTCATATTATAAACAGGACTCAGCGCTATCAGATCTGATTTCTGGATCACCTAACAATCTCACATTAACCTCCCCAATATCAGTAACCATTTTCTCAAGTTCAATTTGATAACTTTAAACAGTGCAACATCATATATCTTGATAACTCTTCTCATTTCTTCATAATTATGATCTAGCTAGATCTTCAAGATTCCTCTAACTTCTCAAGACTTCCTACCATCTGCTTCCGAAACATCCTAATGACCTTTATCACCTTCTGATCGATCTAGTAGAAACTGTAGATAGTCAAAATCCTTCATATCTATGTTTCAAGTTTCTTTAAGTCTAACCTTCGTATCCATTAAGTTTCTTTACATCTATGTCTGGAGTACTTTTTAAGGCCAGATGTGTCTGTAAGGTGCGTGTTTGAGGATTATGTATGAAGTGTGTCCAGTGTAATAGGCAGCCAATTTATTCTATTGTACCTATGACTGTTATAGGATCTTCTAGCCTCTACCATGTGTTTAAAGAGGTTAAAGGTTATAAGATCTTGAATATCCACAAGCCAGACATCACTCGATGGTGCAATTCCGATTTCAGCTACTTATTGGACCTCAATGTAATTGAGAAATGAAATGATGTCAACTTTTTCCTTAGGGTTAGGGTTTAGAGCTCTACAGAGTCTAGAGCAAAAACTTGCCTAGGACATTCATGAAAGGTGTTTTTGTATATTTTTCCCAAATTCATGTAGGTATATACATTAAAAGTTAATTGAAGGCAAGCATTAATGGATCCAAGGGTATGTAGGTCCCCATTAGAAACAATCCTCAATAACTGTACTCTCTCTACGCTTGTGTGAACTGCTAAGTGTTCCGGCCCGGGGGTGAACTGGGGTGCACCTGCCCCTCTATTTTCCTGTCACACTCAACCCCCATTCCGATGATTTTGAACTTGAAAAGTCATTTTTTTAATATTTTTAATTTCCATATTACAGAAAAAAAAAAAAAAAAAAAAACCCCCGAAATTGTGTTCGAAAAAAGTCCTAATAAAACTGAACGTCTAATGTCTGGAGATGTGAAATCGGGATATATGGTGCTCATATGATCTCAGTGAGAGACTTTTTTGTTTAGGTGCCGATTTAGGTGGGGGGTCATGGGGGAAATCTTTTCTTAAAGAAGGAACGGACTACTGTAAATTAGTCGTCATTTTTGAATGCCTCATGACTTTTTACCGATTGTTTCTTGACAACAGATCTAGAATGTTACTGGTTTTGCCTAAATAGCAGACATATTCCCAGTCTGTTTAACCCACATAATCTTTCAACGATTGCTTTCATGGGCGCCCCCCTAGAAGGAACGCTAATTTTGCCCCTGATTCTTAATGTTTCACCATTTTTTTTTTTTTGTCATAGATTTAAATATTGTCGAAGAAGAAATCACAATAAAAAAATTCATTCAAATTAGAATAGGTTGAGTGGAGATAATTTTAAAACGGGAGGCCAAACCTTTAAACTCAGGGCGCACACAGACAAAACTCACAATAAATATGGCAATAATTTAATAGAGATATTATATTAGCGGACTAATTTGTATGATAATTCAGTGATTGGAATATTAGCATAACTATTTTATGGGTGCATTATAGAGATAGGCAACCATATTACCAGAGACAACTTCCAAGATAGGAACTTCAATAGTGAACAAGTAAGGATGGGCGGTAGAAAATAACTCGGACAAACTTGTCTACTGATTATTGTCTGGTAAAAGAGTAAATTATTGTCAAGACTATTGAAAAAATCAATAAAACTGCACAAGCATGCACTGAGTGAATCAAGATGGGAGGTACTGCAAGTCAACCAGTCAAGAGCCACAACGCACCAAAAGCAGAGAAATCAATTAAAAACAATTAGAATTCTAATCAAGGTCATCGCGACAATGAATTTCCAAGAAAAATATAACACAAACAAGAGCACAAAATTGTGTATAAAAAAATGAATGGAATTGCACTTATTAATATAAAAAAAGCATTAAACGCTGTGTGCAGTGAGACTTCACAATGTTGAGGAATTTAGCCCATGTCTGCGATATTGTTTCTTTCCCAACAAGTTTGGTTCGCATGAACCCAAGAATAGACATTGACCTCAGTTCAACTCTTGATGCATATGACGAGACGATAGGGAAGACATTTCATATGTCAGAAAGCACATGGAGTGACAACTCTGAGGGATCACATTCTATTGATTCTAGATATCTTCGGACGTCTGACGAGGAGCTTTTGCCAGTTGTGTCCACACCAAACTGTTCAGTTTACATCATCGCTTTGTCTAAATGTTCAGTTGGTCTTTTCGTTTTTCTGAGTTAGTTGGTTGGTTTCAAGTTGCCAGCTGCAGAAAAAAACAGCCCGTTTTTAAGAATTTTATGCTAGACAGCTGATGCCTTTGAGCTACTGTGGTATCCCATTTTTCTCGTCTTTGTCATAAAAATCTTTTGAATAATTTTTAATAGCGTAAATTAAAAGCCAACTAGGTGTTAATATTTGTTTTACGACACGGTTGAATCCTTTGACAATAAAAACAGAGAAGAAACAGTCAGCTTTACGACCTTTTAATGTCTAAATATGAGCTGGAGTGCGATCTATTTGAATGGCATACCAAATATTTTCATCTTGCTTTCTACATCTTTGATGACTTCATCATGGATCTGAGATGCTCTTTGTAAATCTTACTTTTGAGATGATCTTTTTTAATCTCTATTAGATGCTTTTCTGCCAAACAAATTACTTTGGGAAAGTTCTATTACAATACTGTTAGGACTAGGAATCCGAATCGTACAAACATAGACTCCGAAGAAGGTCAATAACTCGTCATTGTTTTGGTTGCTGATGTTCGTGAGATATTATGAACATTACAAAAAAGTGATACATCTGTTCAGAGGCGTAGACGAATGAGAGGTTCTGAAAACTCAAAAATTCCCGAAATCAAATAAATGACTTCCTTTGCCAATTTAACAAAGCGACAAGTACACTTCACCAGTTAGCAGTCTAAACGTATTGCACCAAAATTGCAAACTGTTAATACAATGGAATACATTCCAATCATTATTCCTATAAATTGCTGTAATTAATCATCTAATCACTGATTCCGTATGTGCTTAGGTTCTAAGGATTAGGATTGGTCATCCAATCACCAATAAGAGTGGGTTCTCTCGATGTTTTATGACCGAAAACACGCCTTTGAAGATGATAGAAAGCAAAAAAGCAAAAAATCTTTGTGTGGAAGGCTCGTAAAACTTTTTTTATTTGATTTCTAATTAATACTAATAATACCCTCATTATGTGACTACGAAATCAAATAAATGACTTCCTTTGCCAATTTAACAAAGCGACAAGTACACTTCACCAGTTAGCAGTCTAAACGTATTGCACCAAAATTGCAAACTGTTAATACAATGGAATACATTCCAATCATTATTCCTATAAATTGCTGTAATTAATCATCTAATCACTGATTCCGTATGTGCTTAGGTTCTAAGGATTAGGATTGGTCATCCAATCACCAATTTCATGACAGCTTAGGTACTTAGGTCCAAGGAATTGAAAATGAATGCAGAAAAGGATTTGGCCAACCACTATCTTGACCCTTTCTTCAGTATCCATCTCCAAACGAAGGTTTTCTGATTCCGTCACTACCTCTATCTATTCAGTCACTTGGGCTGCGTGGGTTCAGATCATAATTAGAAGGTTCGCCTCGTGTGACATCCACATTAAACGCTGTGTGCAGTGAGACTTCACAATGTTGAGGAATTTAGCCCATGTCTGCGATATTGTTTCTTTCCCAACAAGTTTGGTTCGCATGAACCCAAGAATAGACATTGACCTCAGTTCAACTCTTGATGCATATGACGAGACGATAGGGAAGACATTTCATATGTCAGAAAGCACATGGAGTGACAACTCTGAGGGATCACATTCTATTGATTCTAGATATCTTCGGACGTCTGACGAGGAGCTTTTGCCAGTTGTGTCCACACCAAACTGTTCAGTTTACATCATCGCTTTGTCTAAATGTTCAGTTGGTCTTTTCGTTTTTCTGAGTTAGTTGGTTGGTTTCAAGTTGCCAGCTGCAGAAAAAAACAGCCCGTTTTTAAGAATTTTATGCTAGACAGCTGATGCCTTTGAGCTACTGTGGTATCCCATTTTTCTCGTCTTTGTCATAAAAATCTTTTGAATAATTTTTAATAGCGTAAATTAAAAGCCAACTAGGTGTTAATATTTGTTTTACGACACGGTTGAATCCTTTGACAATAAAAACAGAGAAGAAACAGTCAGCTTTACGACCTTTTAATGTCTAAATATGAGCTGAAGTGCGATCTATTTGAATGGCATACCAAATATTTTCATCTTGCTTTCTACATCTTTGATGACTTCATCATGGATCTGAGATGCTCTTTGTAAATCTTACTTTTGAGATGATCTTTTTTAATCTCTATTAGATGCTTTTCTGCCAAACAAATTACTTTGGGAAAGTTCTATTACAATACTGTTAGGACTAGGAATCCGAATCGTACAAACATAGACTCCAAAGAAGGTCAATAACTCGTCATTGTTTTGGTTGCTGATGTTCGTGAGATATTATGAACATTACAAAAAAGTGATACATCTGTTCAGAGGCGTAGACGAATGAGAGGTTCTGAAAACTCAAAAATTCCAAAATCAAATAAATGACTTCCTTTGCCAATTTAACAAAGCGACAAGTACACTTCACCAGTTAGCAGTCTAAACGTCTTGCACCAAAATTGCAAACTGTTAATACAATGGAATACATTCCAATCATTATTCCTATAAATTGCTCTAATTATACATCTAATCACTAATTCCGTATGAGCTTAGGTTATAAGGATTAGGATTGGTCATCCAATCACCAATTTCGTGACAGCTTAGGTACTTAGGTCCAAGGAATTGAAAATGAATGCAGAAAAGGATTTGGCCAACCGCTATCTTGACCCTTTCTTCAGTATCCATCTCCAAAGGAAGGAAGGTTTCCTGATTCCGTCACTACCTCTATCTATTCAGTCACTTGGGCTGCGTGGGTTCAGATCATAATTAGAAGGTTCGCCTCGTGTGACATCCAAAAAAGCCACGTCTATTATTACCCTATTGTTATGACGGGATATAGGCGACCGTCTAGCGTCTGTGAGAGGTCCTCTTTTAGGTGGCGTTTTATTTCGGGTGTCCCGTTCGTCGAGTCTAGACGCTAGGCGAGTTTGTTCACACATATGAAACAATATTGTAAAAAACTACGACTATTTCGATGGTTTTTACTATTATTTTGTTTTGGAAACAGGAATATTGCGAGTTCTGTAACTTTGGGCAGTATTCTTTTGGGGGGTTTCTAGCTTGCAATGACTACATTGCCTTTGCTCACCATGCCTTAACTTGAGAAGGCAAAATTTTCTATAAATTTTCGACGGCAAATTTTTACCTTTTTACGAGGGTTTTGAATTTTCACGAGGTTTTATCCCGCGTTTTGAAATCATTTTGATTCGCAGTCATAACAGAAGCACGTCATTCCAGTCAATAACCCATCGTACAATTCCACCTCTGACTTCAATTCTTTGTCTTCAAAAACCAGACCAATCTGGTAGCGCTTGGCCTATCTCAATTCATGGGGGATCTCACATCTGCCCCGTACAGAAACCCCCTTCTAGCTTATCAGGGGGGCTTAAAGAAATTTGAACTTGAATATTTGTCCAAAAATCATATGGAAATCATAGAATCAACATCACACCAAATTGATCATTTGATATTATGCTAAACAATCAAAGACAATGGGCACCGTAATATGGTTCAATCCAGTACATTCCCCGAGGCCTATGATTTGCATGATACAGACACAAAAGCACAGGTGTTGAGAGACGGGAAGTGGAAAACAGTACTTATAGACTTGGGTGTCCATACTGTTGCGTCATATTTGTAAATAAATACATTGAACCCATTACGCACAACATGGATAAAGAAGATAGGATCATTGTCCTCAAAACAAAAGAGGAATCAATAATTGTGGACACCTATATGAACTAGATCAAATTTGTGACTGTCAAATGATAATGATTTCACATTAGTGATACTGATAAAACAGAATGGTAGTTTTCTATATGAGAATCTATCAAATGATATTGACAATGATAAAAGCTCTAACAATTGACCAAGGAGTTTCTAAAAAAAAAGGAACAAAGTATCCAAAGAAGCCTACTCGTAATATTATCGGACAGTGGCATTGATACAAGTCGGCCTAAATCTCTATTGAAAAGAAACTTCTTGGTTAAATCAACTTAAACCACCATAATCATATTATCAACAAAATTTGCTTTTTTACCCGCACAAAGTGTCCCCAAAATTCCTCCAAAGTTGTACGGATTCTCTTGTTGTTTACTTCGGCGAACGGCATGCAAAACAATATAATCAAGCAATTCAGGCAGTTCGAGTTCTTGTGGATTTTTTCTTTTCACCGACAACACTATTAATGTGATCCCAGCCAGCATATGTTGGGCCCAAAGCTTCGAGTAATTTGATCTTGCCAGCCTCCCTGTGCAGATTTTTTTGCCCCTTTTTGTGAAATAATTTGTACCGAGTGTGCCAAAAGTGCTCGGTTTAAACGATTAGAATCCGAGTATTAAAACTCTGATTTCCTGATAAGAATGGCTGCATTTGAAGAGCTAAAAATAGAATTGTAGCCGTCAACGTGCTATAATAGGCATAGGCATACATGTTTGGGTCATCTCTCATCTCTACAGGCAATTATAAATTAGAAGGTGAAAAATTGCGCCATCGGCATCGCAATGATTCCTCTCATCAGAAGAATGGGTAGAAATTGGCAGGACTTTTTGCAAAACTTTTTTTTTTTTTTTTTGTGAGAATAAGTTCGATGAAAAAGTGTATTAAGTACAAACCAAAACTTGATAAAATTGAGTTAAAAAAATATAAAAAAAAGCGGTCATTCGTAATAAAACCATTAATGAAAATCAGAAGCGGTCACAAAGTGTTAAGCTCCGTCGGTTCTGGTGATAGGATTATGTGGTGCCAGTCACCTGTGTCAATAAGACCAGAATAATCCTCTGTTAACACAACAGTGCTCGGAATCCTGCATGGAAACTAATGGAGGAAAGCTGGTCTGTGTTTTCGTAGAGGATTCAACCTTGGCCCACAATGTGCGAAACATCCAATCAACACCGAAAAAGGTGTGCTAAGAGTACCAATAGAGGGACTAATAACAACATAGAAAACAAACAATGAACATATCTATAATTGGAAGCAGTGGATTGGAAAATTGACCGAGTAGTACTATGTGAAGTGTTTTTTAGGGGTTTTTATGGTCGAAAAGCGCCGAAGAATAGGCGAAAATTTTGGCAAACAATATGATAATTTGGAGAACACAGTTTGTTATAATAATTTCATTAAAATTTTTGCCCGGAGAGGTGTTGGTATAAAGAGAACCATGTAAATAGAATTCAATATCTTCACAGTTCTTGTCTTCTTGAGAACTTTTCTTATGAAATTGCAAACGATAGCTAAACTATGAATTGTTTTGGTCACAAAACAATATGTCACATGATAGTAAAACTGATACACGAAAATAGCTTACTCTGATAACTAGATGGGTTTAGGCATATTCTTTCGGATCGATCTAGTAGAAACAGTAGATAGTCAAGATTCTTCATATCTATGTTTCAAGTTTAAGTCTAGCCTTCGTATCTATTAAGTTTCTTTACATCTATGTCTGGAGTACTTTTTAAGGCCAGATGTGTCTGTAAGGTGCGTGTTTGAGGATTATGTATGATGTGTGCCCAGTGTAATAGGCAGCCAATTTATTCTATTGTACCTATGACTGTTATACGATCTTCTAGCCTCTACATGAAGGTATCCTCCATGTGTTTAAAGAGGTTAAAGGTTATAAGATCTTGAATATCCACAAGGCAGACATCACTCGATGGTGCAATTCCGATTTCAGCTACTTATTGGACTTCAATGTAGTTGGGAAATGAATTGATGTCAACTTTTTCCTTAGGGTTAGGGTTTAGAGCTCTACAGAGTCTAGAGAAAAAACTTGCCTAGGACATTCATGAAAGGTGTTTTTGTATATTTTTCCCAAATTCATGTAGGTATTATGGGTACATTAAAAGTTAATGAAGGCAAGCATTAATGGATCCAAGGGTATGTAGTTTGTAGGTCCCCATTAGAAACAATCCTCAATAACTGTACTCTCTCTACGCTTGTGTGAACTGTTAAGTGTTCCGGCCCGGGGGTGAACTGGGGTGCACCTGCCCCCCTATTTTCCTGTCACTCTCAACCCCCATTCCGATGATTTTGAACTTGGAAAGTCATTTTTTTAATATTTTTAATTTCCATATTACAGAGAAAAAAAAATCCACACAATTACCTACATACATACATATATTGACAGGACAGTAAAAAAATGTAATTACCCAAACCTAATCAATGACAACATATGCAATTAGAGAAATTATTGTAATGATTTTTTTAATGAGCAACAGTATAATTTTATGCATTCGGTAATCGTTATTGTGGACAGTTTCATTTGTTTTTTATTAGGGTGATTTGTGGACAAGTTATTTGTTTCAGTTATTTGGACATCTGATATTAGTTTCTATGTATTTCCAGTTTTCTTTCGTTAAAAGTATGTATGCTTCTTTTCATTTGTTTTTATTAGGGTGATTTGTGGACAAGTTATTTGTTTCAGTTATTAGTATTAGTTTCTATGTATTTCCAGTTTTCTTTCGTTGAAAGTAGGTATGCTTCCTATTTTCCCATCTAACATTGTAAATTGTCAACTTCATGTATTACATATCATGTGAACATTGTACAATGAACATGTACATCAATCACGAATATAGGATATCAATTGTTCATCATAAATCATAACTAAAAGAAATATTAGTAACAATCGAGTGTTGTATAACGCTGTAGGTTAACAAATGGAACCACATCATAGGTATAAAACATATAGGTAGGCAATACACTAATATACACAAAAATTTGAAAGTTCATTAAACCGAGAGCTCGTCGGTATCAAACGAAAAGCGCAAAATGTTGAATTTTTTCTAACTCAATCAGAAATCAGGTTAATCAGTGACGAATCAGCGGAAAATAACTCGAGGGCACCTGTTGGGTATGATAGGGGGCGGTCGGCTTTGATCTGATAATACACGGGTCAGTGACCGCTTGACTGACCAGTGCCGTAGGTGGACTTTTATTTGGGATAGAAATGATTGGTGAATTTCACAATTTTCAAATACAAATGGTTGGGATGCTTTAGACATTGCTTCACAAGATATACTACAATTTTCAGCTCTTTTTTGTGTCCGTGAACGGATCTGGGATGTCATTTTAGTTATTTTACCTGATTTTGACATTGCTTCACAAGATATACTACAATTTTCAGCTCTTTTTTGTGTCCGTGAACGGATCTGGGATGTCATTTTAGTTATTTTACCTGTCATTTTCACATAGAATCCAGCAAAAGTTGGTCATTCATATATGTACATAAATACTTTCAACAATAAATTATTGAATAAGTCTTATATTTCGTATTCGCCACTGATAGCGGACCAATCAAAAGGCTCTCATTATGCAACTGAACTGCAACATTGTAATACAAACTCTCAACCTTTGATAAAACAATGAAAAAATGCCTTTTGACATTGCTTCACAAGATAGACTACAATTTTCAGCTCTTTTTTGTGCCCGTGAACGGATCTGGGATGTCATTTTAGTTATTTTACCTGTCATTTTCACATAGAATCCAGCAAAAGTTGGTCATTCATATACATAAATACTTTCAGCAATAAATTGAATAAGTCTTACATTTCGTATTCGCCACTGATATCGGACCAATCAAAAGGCTCTCATTATGCAACTGAACTGCAACATTGTAATACAAACTCTCAACCTTTGATAAAACAATGAAAAAATGCTGCAAATTAATATAAACGAGAGAGGTTAAGCACATCGGATGATAAGAATGAATGATGAGTGATAACGCGTATAGCTTGTCCGGCGAGAGATGGCCACTTCTGCGGAAAATGATCAGACTGCCAAAATATGATTGTACATGGTTCTCTAGAGTTACTCTACCAATTTGAAAGTTGGGTTCCTATTTTGTACAATGAGTAATAGAGTAGCAAAATTTTATCAACCAAACTTTTGGAATCAACGATCCAACTGCCAAAATATGATTGTACATGGTTCTCTGGAGTTACTCTACCAATTTGAAAGTTGGGTTCCTATTTTGTACAATGAGTAATAGAGTAGCAAATTTTTATCAACCAAACTTTTGGAATCTTCTTCAATTGATTGAAACTTTAATGTGGTCCGAGTACCTCCCTCTCCCTAGTTTTTTTTCTAAAATTCGTCAAAAACGCTCATCTCAGCCGGAATGGAGTATAGAGAGTCCGATTCATTCTGTTTGAATGAGTGATAGTCCTACCTACCGGATGAGAACTGGAAGTGATAAGACTATACATATAGGCGCTTCAACACCAAAAGCGGAGCATATCGGCGCTTCAACCTATATAACTTTTGCAGGAATTCAAATTCATATAGGTACAACAGTTCATACGGAATGTGAAAGAAACATATTTTCCCACCCATTTAGAAACGCCAGAAAAATTTCGTCACCTCTAAAACACATCAGCTATTAACTGCGGGGCCACATAACGACTCCTGGTCACGCCTGCGCTTGGAACTGTGCCCAAATCATAAAATTTTGTAGGGCATGTTTCCAAAATAAAACATTAAATTGCGGCGTCATAAATGTCGAAAAAGTGCAAACTGCAAGGAGAGTGGGTTCTCTCGATGTTTTATGACCGAAAACACGCCTTTGAAGATGATAGAAAGCAAAAAATCTTTGTGTGGAAGGCTCGTAAAACTTTTTTTATTTGATTTCTAATTAATACTAATAATACCCTCATTATGTGACTATAAAATATATAAAACTAGGAATTTGTTCCGAGAAAAAGTATCTCTTTCTGGACGGTACCTTCAGTTTCAAAGGAAGGGATCCTCCCCGAAATTTTTTCGCGGAAACAAAAAACGGTACAACCGGATGTCAGGAAGGGATTGGCTTTCGGACCTTTTTTGTTTCCTAAAATCGACTATCCCTCTGTCTTTCATATCGGACAAGGGCCAGGGTGCCAGGGTCACACATTGGGTGGGGGATGGTTTCAAGGGTGTTTGAGTGTTTATTTGTTTAGTTATTTTTAATTTATGCAGTTGTGAATAACGTGGGAGTTCAAATGTTTTCAAATATTTTTCTTTATCCTTTAAATTTTCAAGAAATAGAATGATGATTTTGCAAACGAAATGATTTTGTCGATCAAAATCAAATCCTTACTTACAAGGTAAGTGGTGGAAATTGTCTCCAAAAGCACCACAAATCCGGATCAGACCTTGCGCGAAACGGTACATTAGACATACCTAGTCCTCGAAGAAGTTCGCACTAGGGCCACCTTCACACTAAAAAGTGGCATATAAAGTGTAATTTCCTATAAAGTGTAATTTCAATACACTTCAATAGAAAAAGGGCTACTTGTACAAGTTACGCCTGGAGAGTACATCTGCTCTGGCATGTCCATGGAGCGCAGCTGTATAGGAGAATGTTAGAGGGGAGAAATATCTCTACTCCATCTCTCGTAGTAAAATAGTAAATGTTCTACTCAATAGGTAACTTCCAGGTGTAAGAAATTTTCAAGAAATAGAATGATGATTTTGCAAACGAAATGATTTTGTCGATCAAAATCAAATCCTTACAAGGCAAGTGGCGGGAATTGTCTCCAAAAGCACCACAGATCCGGATCAGACCTCGCGCGAAACGGTACATTAGACATACCTAGTCTTCAAAGAAGTTCGCACTAGGGCCACCTTCACACTAAAAAGTGGCATATAAAGTGTAATTTTATTTCAATACACTTCAAT
Source organism: Diaphorina citri (assembly GCF_000475195.1). NCBI lineage: Eukaryota > Metazoa > Arthropoda > Insecta > Hemiptera > Psyllidae > Diaphorina > Diaphorina citri. Next base: position 306,938 of record NW_007377498.1, read on the forward strand.
AGAAAAAGGGCTACTTGTACAAGTTACGCCTGGAGAGTACATCTGCTCTAGCATGTCCATGGAGTGCAGCTGTATAAGAGAATGTTAGAGGGGAGAAATATCTCTACTCCATCTCTCGTAGTAAAATAGTAAATGTTCTACTCAATAGGTAACTTCCAGGTGTAATAACTGGGGTTGATCTTTGTGTACAATTTTATATCGGGCCTTTCGCTACATGTGGGGAGCACCAGGAAGGTTATTGGTGTTATGGATATACAAAACAAAAGAAGGCTATTTTAGGAATAAGGTAAGGAATGGGAATAATTTAGGGCAAAGAGAAGAAAAAGGGATGAGCTTTTCCAAGGACATCAAATTCAGATATTTTGGCAAACATGCAAAAGACTGGATGAGGGAATTTTAGATCAGTACATATTCGATTTTAGATGACTATGTAAGTCATGCATGACAAGAGATATTATGTACTCCGAAAAAAGTATCTATTTCTGGATTCTAAGGCAAAACGTCCAACAAGGACGATCAAGAGACTTTCTAGTCCAGTAAGAATGATCAAAACACCTGCGCTCGTATTTTCAATACTGCGAAAGACGAGTTTAGATCAAATCCCTGATCCAGACTCCAGAGTATGAAAAGGGTCACATTAATGTAAATAATTATCAAGCCACGTGCTCACATAAAGCTTAGACCCATTGTGTCGATCTTCCAGTGACAAAAGATGTTTCATAAAAAATATAGAAGAATGAAAAAAGAAGTAATAATAATAAAAGAAATAGTTTCGATTAATATGAAAATAGGAAAGTAAGAATGGAAAAAAGACCATGGGCATAATGAATTAAATCCGAGGAGGGTGTATCAATATTCGCCCGATATGAGCAAAAATCTTCTAAAGGCCAAAGAGGTAATGAGGATAAATAAGGCTAAAAATTCCTACAAAATTTACCCTCCAAACGAGGTCTATGGGTAAAAAAGATCCCATAGATTGAAAATTTACAATCCATAAGAAGTCTATTGGTAAAATCTTAAAGAAATTTGAACTTGAATATTTGTCCAAAAATCATATGGAATTCATAGAATCAACATCACACCAAATTGACAATTTGATATTATGCTAAACAATCAAAGACAATGGGCACCGTAATATGGTTCAATCCAGTACATTCCCCGAGGCCTATGATTTGCATGAGAATGTGTTTAGGAAAATGGTTGTTTTTAATGTATCTCCTCTGACGTTTTAAAATTTTGTTGCATTTGCTCTCTAACTTTTCGTTTTCATAGGAAGTCTTCTAACAATGCAAGCCTCAACAACATAATTGCCTTTGTGAAGACCTTTGCATAATTGTTCCGAGTTCAAAAGATTATTTCCGGAGACATAAAGCAACATAAAAAACCCCCAAGTCAGAGCTGAAACTGTTACATTTTTTGCATAAATTCCAGAAAACATCTTGTGTAAACATAAGATGCAAGATTGCAATTGTTTTCTTGCACATAACGACACCTACACAGAGGGTAATATTGCACTTCATGAAATGTCCCTACTTCATAAAAATGTACACACAAAGGACCAGGGTATTTCTTTTGAGCAAATTTTTGAGTTTTGACAATAGACAATTTTGAGACCTTTGTTGTGAAATGACTTGCGAGTTTACAAATGTTAGATATACCACTATGTACTACTTGTTTTGAATGGAAAACGATTTTTTGTACAATACTGACAATTTAGAGTTTAGAGGACACAAGGCAATTTGAAAAGAGGCAATTACAGGATCTATGGGTATTTTTAAATACGAAAACAAGATCGAATCCCACAAAGGGACATTGAAATCCTATTCGGGCAAGAAAAACAAACAAAACATCTGTACTTCGAAGACTTTGATAAAGTAGATCCTCAAGAAACTTTCAGTTCGAGAGACATTTTCTATTGTGTTTTATAAACGAATTAAACATACGTATTCAATATAAACAGACACAAGTACAGAACCTCCATCTCTGAGACCACTCGGTAAACAAGGGAACTCTCTCGGCTAGTTAAGACATTTCAGTCTCCTCCAATGCAGTTAACATCCGTTTGACACGTAATCACCTGGGTAACATGGATGATAATGTGTCGTGAAACGTGAACGACTCACACGAAGCCAGAAAGACACCCAGACTGAACTTCTAGGAGGCGATAACTTGCGGATCGTGACTGGGGACTTTTGAGGACATCTCAAATGGATCCGATGGAAAAGTTGTGAGACCAAGTAAACTTCAAGCAATAGTAGAGCTGTGGTTTTGGATTTGGACTTCGACTTGGCCTCTATTCTTCGAGTTGGATATTTGGGAAAAGCTGTTGATTGTGTACATAGGAATGGTAAAGTAGATTTTTCACTAATTGATGAAAATTTGGATAGTAAAACAATAAAGATTGGACAAATCGACAGACAAAAACTTTTCCTCGAAGATTTTTTGTCAATTGGCTAAACTGATTCTCACAATTGAATAAATTCAAAAGGAAGATGTATGAAATTGACCAAAATGTAGTCAAGCAACAATGTATGTCTTCGTTGGAGTTGCCAAATGTTTAACTCCTGTAATAGCACTCCCTGGCCCGCCAGTATAAATAAGGTAATTCTAATGCCAATACACAAACAAGACTTGAGCTTACTGGCTAAACTGATTCTCACAATTGAATAAATTCAAAAGGAAGATGGATGAAAAATTGACCAAAATGTAGTCAAGCAACAATGTATGTCTTCGTTGGAGTTGCCAAATGTTTAACTCCTGTAATAGCACTCCCGGCCCGGTTGACCAAAATGTAGTCAAACAACAACGTATGTCTTCGTGGGAGTTGCCAAATGTTTAACTCCTGTAATAGCACTCCCGGCCCGGCAGTATAAATAAGGTAATTCTAATGCCAATACACAACACAAGACTTGAGCTTATGCTAAGCCGCGAGACTCATCTCTGACATAACAGAGAATAGAGACAGTTTCGGCCGAGTTCA
>NW_007377498.1:309927-310006 GCF_000475195.1 Diaphorina citri
TTTGAGCTTATGCTAAGCCGCGAGACTCATCTCTGACATAACAGAGAATAGAGACAGTTTCGGCCGAGTTCATTCACCT